>NC_030417.2:8896621-9094121 GCF_001660625.3 Ictalurus punctatus
CCGCCCTTTACCACCTGGCCAGGCTGCTGTGTTTCCTCTTGGCGCACCAGTACCATCAGTTGGGCGATGTCATGTGCCAGCATGTCATCCACTGTGTCCAGCAGCTTTGGCTTTAATGGCTGAAACTTGTTCAGGTCATGGGCTTGCAGCTGTTCCTGTTCACAGAGAAACTTTACGTTTGTACATAGCTCATGAACTGTTGTACAAATCAATACAGGGACCATGTAAGAGGATGTTACACCACTGGGATGGAAGTGAAATATTTTCTACCATTGTACGACATCTAAAAAAAAAATCTGAATATTGTGGAAAAGTTCATTTTTTCCTGCAATTTAATTCAAAAAGTGGAACTTTCATATATTCTAGATTCATTACACAAAATGAAACATTTCAAAATATTAGAATAAAGAATTTATAATACAGAAATGTCGACCTTCTGAAAAGTATGTTAATTTATGCCCTCAATGCTTGGTCGGGGCTCCTTTTGCACTAATTACTGCATCAGTGTGGTGTGGCATGGAGGCAATCAGCCTGTGGCACTGCTGAGGTGTTCTGGAAGCCCAGGTTGCTTTGATAGCAGCCTTCAGCTCGTCTGTATTGTTGGGTCTGCTGTCTCTCATAGATTCTCTATGGGGTTCAGGTCAGGCGAGTTAGTTGGCCAATCAAGCACAGTAAGACCATGGTCAGCAAAAAAGGTTACTAATAGTTTTGGCACTGTGGGCAGGTGCCAAGTCCTGCTGAAAAAGGAAATCAGCATCTCCATAAAGCTTGAAATGCTCTAAAATCTCCTGGTAGATGCTGCATTGGCACTTGACTTCAGAAAATACAGTGGACCAACACCATCAGATGACATGGCTCCCCAAATAATCACTGACTGTGGAAACTTCACTCTGGACTTCAAGCAACTTGGATTCTGTTTCCTCTCCATTTTTCCTCTAGACTCTGGGACCTTGATTTCCAAATGAAATGCAAAATTTACTTTCATCTTCCCCACAATTGTGGTTGTGTGTACTGAACCAGACAGAGATTAAAGGCTCAGGAAACTTTTGCAGGTGTTTTGATTGAATTAGCTGAACCAGGTCAACATTTTTTAATTATAAATTCTTAATTCTAATATTTTAAGACACTGGATTTTTGATTTCCATGAGCTGTAAGCTGTAATCATCAAGATTAAAGCAAAAAAAAAAAAAAAAAAAAAAAAAAGGTGAGACATTTCACTTTATGTGTAATGAAGCTAAAATATATGAAAGTTAAACTTTTTTTTTTTTTTTTTTTTTTTTTAAATTACAAGAAAAAAAATTAACTTTTTCATGATATTTTCATTTTCTGAGATGCACCTGTATATGTGCACATGGTTTAGGGATCACACTGCCTCGGGGGTCAGTGCATACAGTTCCAAAATAAACAGTTAAACAGGGTTTTTTCAGGATGCCACAGTATCCAAGTGAACAGATAACAGACACAATCTGTATTCAATTAATCCCAGCAGGCACAAATCACCAAGTGTTTGGGGTAAGTGCACTCTTAAATTTGCTCAGGCTTCATGTTATTCATGCAGCTTGTTTTCTGCATGCAGGAAGGTATGACCAGAACACTTCTGACATCATCTACTATATGACGTATGAAGTATGTTTTCCCCCGTGAAAAGTGAAAAGGGAGAAAACTGCATTCATTGAAAAAACAAATACAATGACTACTTAAAATAAACAAATATTTATTGATTTGCATTTAGTTTCATGGAATTTTGACTGTTTGCCAGAATTCAGGTGCTTCCCAGGTTTAAAACACAGTTACAGGTCCTAAAACTATACTAATAAATTCACACTAAGCGTTCTATATATTTATAGTGCATGTGGTAACTAGGATTATCGCTACATTAACTACATAGCATGTTCTAGTCCTTGCTCCGAAATACTCTTACACAAATTTACAAGTAACACTTCAGAGCAAAACAGCCTCAAAGCTTACCTGCATTTTTTTAAGATTGGGGAAGTCTCCAGGAGAAATCTGATGCTCCTTCTCAATCCGACTGTAGATCTCTCCCAGGCTGTTGATCAGTTCCTTCTTTTTGTTCTCTTTCCCAAATACAGTGGGCATTTCTTTCTTCAAAGAACTGATGATGTAGGCATGGACCTGTGAAAATCAAAAGTTTCCACCATAAAGGCATCTGAGTAATTACATTGGATAAGTCAATTTAGTCAGATATAATTAGAACTATGCTGTTATGAAATAAGCAATATTGCTTGATAATTGGTTTTCTATGAAATATTATATTTTAGCCACCACAAGACCCAATGTGTCCACTACAATGTGGTTAAGAGGAAAGCCACCAACCAGTTTGTGGTTGACCACAAACATTCAACATTCATACACCCTCCACAGGTTACAGTATGAACACTGAGGAGACACTGGCCACAAACCAAAAGATACATGACCTCATATTTTGATGACAGCAGGGGAAGTACGCTTCTAGTTTGTTGCATCCAAAACTGAAGGTTAACATCAAGGTTCACTTTCAAGATAATTAGGAGTTATGTCTCTCAGCGATAGATTTAAAACCAGTATAGATCTTTTACAAGCACCAATGAGCTAATGGAAGCTTTCCTGCATAAAGGAAGAAGCGCTCAAGTTGACAGGTTACCCGGACTCGGATGATATTTTTCACTGAGGAACTCGTTATAGTTCATCATTTTCAATAAATTCACAGAAGAGCAGGAAGCTCTTAGTAAGGTCTCGTCCCCTTGTCCTCTTGGAAATCCTTTTCAAAACCAGACACATGTTTGACTAAGAAAAAAGGCACAGTGCTGAAAATCAACAACTTGAGGACTTTAAGAGTGCACATACAGCCAAATCAATACCAATTCAAGATATAAACACTTAACATCCACCTACTGCTGCCGAGCCACTCATCAGTACCCTGAAACTGGTCATCCTAGGTGAATGCACAATCATAAGTCTTTAGCTGTTTAAAAGATATAACAATAATGCAATAAAGAATTAAACACCACTGTATATTAGCTTTAAGCACATGATGGTGAAACATCAACAGACACAACAGAGATGCACTTGTACTGTATTATGGAGGACAAATCAATGGTTCTCTGTTCACCTTTCACCACATCAATAATGCAGAGCGTACAGGAGGGATCGGATGACAGGAAGCCTTCAGCTAGCTGTGATAGAGAGATTAGTCATGCACAATAACCAAGCTATAATAAATAAAACCGAGTGCCACAGAGAACATACTACATACACACACAGATTAACTACCAAGCTACTGCACAAGCAGGGTTCATTTAAATATAGATGTGAGAATGGATTACGGCAGTAGACTAGATTCACTAATAGATGCTGAGGTTGTGCTGTACCATTTAGTTGTACCTTGTCAGCATTTAAAAAATTTTTTGTTCACCTTCACCAACATCAAGACTCTGCTTTGATTTTTCCCTAAATCAAAAACCAAAGACAAAACTGATCTAACAGACTAGGGATGCACTGAAATGAAAATTCTTTACCTGCACATGCTTCTGTACTCTACTCCCTTAAATCTCGCGACGTGACAGAATACCCCGCGAGGTGTACAGGGACACGAGCAGTATATATCCCGAATATAATCAGCGCTAAGCGCTGGCAGCTGAAAACAATAAAGCCACACCCCCAAACAACAACCAATGACAAAACAGGGAGAAGACAGAACAGAAACAAAACAAACGCACGTGTCCACAGTAAACAATGTCACGGTTGTCAACATCCGAAGAGCATGCACTCGCTGAGCACTCGTGCACGTAGCTCGTGCATGCGAGCCCCCTCATCTCTCCGAGTGCCGAGATCGTGACATTCGCACGTCTCACTCTGGTTGCTAGGTTATTTGGTCGCGTCATTAAACACGTCATTGTTCAGTCAAATTTATTTGGCCTTTTCACTTATTCACTTAATCATTATGGTTGCCGAACATTCGGTGCATCCCTACAACAAACCATCCCATAGTGAGGTCACTTACACAGAGACAGAGCCAGCTTTCAGTGATAAGATACAGATTTTTTTCCATGACAGTGATTTTTTTTTTTATTACCTCATAGTTATAACTCAGGCTTGAGACACAACTATTGTTAGGTTGCCAAAACCTTGTCTAGGGAGGATTTTCATTGTGCAACATGGGGGAAATTACATGAAACAGAATTGCATATATTATTCAAACTTGTCCAAAAAAAGGTCAAGTACCTTTCCTGAGTGTTACCTTGGCAAGTCTGGCCCTCTTGATGAGATCGTTGAGTTTACGCAGAGCAGCATTGCGTGGCAGCGACTGGATGTCCTTGAACAGGTCCTGCTCCTCAGCCTCAAACAATTTGCGATTGTCAGGGATGAGCAGTGGGTGTGACCAGAAGGAGCCAATGTAGACACGGATCACCTCGGGCGTGTTCACAATCTTTCCCAACGACCACATCAGGGCACCATAGACGCGCATTAACTGCTGAGTCTCGATCTGGTCTGCTTTGTTAAGTACCACACGGATCTTGTCCTCGTGGTTCTTCAGGGCTTTTATCACATCCGAGAACTCATCTGAGATGTCAAGCTTGTGAGCATCGAATAGAAGGATGATGCGGTCCACACGCTCAGCAAACCACTCCAGCACAGCCGCAAAGTCGTAGCCTGGAAGAGGGAGAAGCAGAGCGTGAAGTCAATGGACTAAGGTGTCCATAACAAAGAGCCTTCATTTTTCAACATGAACTTGGTCTAGGGAGTCAGCTGAAAAGCAGGAAGAGTTATGGACTCATTAGACCCTGTACAGGTCTCCGAGTATCCATGAAAGCTGCTGGAGCACTTAGAACAGGGTGGTTAAAAAGCATTCAGGCTCAGGGATTTTATGATGTAATGTCTTCAGGATGCAATACCTTCCAGAGCTCTAGCTGTAGTCTTTGTCCCACCATTCTATACTACTATACAATAACAAAAGTGTTTTTTTTTACCCTGAACAAAGCACCTAGAACAATGTCTGAAAATCTTCAAGAGCAAAAACGTCTGCGGTGTAGAAATATATATAAACGGGATACATTTATAAATTAAAATTTTATATCTGGAATTTATATAATTTCTGTAAAGCTGCTTTGTGACAATGTTTATTGTTAAAAGTGCTATACAAATAAAATGAATTGAAAATTTTTAAAATATATCAGAGCATCCATACTCCTAATGTTTTATATGTATTCAGCTGAAATCTAGCTGCATGACTCAGCACCAGTGTGTCTCCTATTAAACCCTGGCCACAGAAATTTTCACACACCCACCACACATCTCCCCCTCCCCCTCCCTCCCTCCCCCTCCCACACACCCCATCAGCAACACAACAATGCAAATTCAAGAAAAAGGAAAAAGACAGAAAAGAATCAGTGTTTCCTAATGGCCGTTTTGTGCAATCGTTAGTGTGTTAATATTTCAAATCAGGGGCATGGAATATGGAAGGCACAGCCATATTTTTTTTTCCACAGGAAAATCCCATGCCTGCTGGAATCAAAAGAAAAACTTTTGATTTAGCTCTCGAACAAGGAAAGAACTTCATAATTGCAGCACTGTGTGCGCGACACTTCCTAATGTGTAAGTGCAATCTTACTCAACACCAGTGACTGTATATATGGGTAGCTGACATAACAGGTTTAAAAATGAAGTCAAAATGTCTCTAGTGGCTGGCTGCAGTACAATTTTTAACCCTGCCCATTCCAATGTCAGTGAATGGGACAGGAACCAAAATTTCATGTTTACAATTTCAGTTCACCCTGATATCTCCCCTAACATTTCTCTTATGATAAATGCATTTTATACAAGTTATTTGACAATAAATTAAAGGGCGTGATTAATAAGGCGATTGACACTTTTGGACACGACAGTTGAATCTCATGAAGGTGCACACACTCTCCAAAACACACCAAGAGCTCTGGAATGTTCTATAGCAAAGCTATGTTGTGTTCTGCTGTAAACTGTTCTAACAGACCCTCAACAGGGAATTCTTTACAGTTTTCCTGGTATGTTATGGTGTCTAAGCTAGCTCATTATACCAATATTATAATTTGCAAACCAACATGAGTGAACAAAGTGACAGAGTAAAGCTGCATTGTGAGAAGGTAGATTGTTAAAAACACACTATAACTAAAATTTAAACTGAATAAAAAAGCGCACTTCCCCTTGTTGCCATGTCGTCCACTCATATACAGTCACTTGCCAATATTCACCCTCTACCTGGGTCTCTCCTTACTCTACAATAGCTATTAACCTGAGAGGGAGGAAACTGACTTCTGCTAATTGTTCTAGTTCATAATTAAGATCTCACCATCTCCATCCAAGCCTATAACTAAAACTAAACAAATTATGTGATTAGGCAAGACAATAACAGAAGTAAAACTGGGAAAGAAGCTTGGCATTGAGGCAGACAGAGATTTATGCGTTAATTTCAGGCTTTGGAATTTTGCTGCCTGTCAGGAATGACAAGGCAGTGCCTCGGTTTTTGTGGAGTAACAAGCTGAGGCTGTTAACACTCGCTTATGAGAATTTGTCACCATCTACAATACCTCCGTATGGACATTTACGCAGGCAGCTATAACCACACACATCTTCTGTTGCCTCTGTTGACAGTGGAAGAGACATAGAAAAATCAGACAGGAATCAAATCAGGTCAAAACAGAAAAGGATGTATGGAGTTCAACGAGCACCTGTGAACATGACCATAAAATGACAAATGAGAGAGAGAGAGAGAGAGAGAGAGAGAGAGAGAGAGAGAGAGAGAGAGAGAGAGAGAGAGAGAGAGAGAGAGAGAGGGGAACTCCTGTCAGCTTGGCTCGCTCGTCTCTTGGTCATGTGCTGTTGAGAACAATGTTATTACAAGAAACTATATGATGAATCATTCGGAACAATGCAGTTAATGAAGAATGAATGGCACTTGAAATTAGAGCTGCAACAACTAATCGATAAAATCAATAATAATCGATTATGGAAAACATGGTCAACGAATCTCATTATCTATAAGTTGGTCTGCACGTGGCACATTTACTCATTAGGTTATTTCTGTTCCGAAAACACGCTTCGGAGAATAAATAATAAAGTTGTGTCCCAAATGACGTACTATACACTTACACTATACACTGTGTACGCTACCGTTTAGCGCAGTGATTCCGCAGACCCCTGGTGGTCAGTGGTGTAATTGCAGGGGGTCAGTAGGAAAGTTTTTAAAATGTTTAAATAATTTTTTTTTTTTGTTAACTGTATCAAAATATATTCAAATGAGATGTCTTAAACTTAATCAATTTGGTTATTTGCACACATTCACAAATATCACGTTAGCTGAGCTGACAATCGTTCATTGATGGATTTGTTTTTAATTTATTTACAAATGAAATGCTAATTTGCAAAAACCTATGAGTGGTAGACAAAGTTCAAGTGTCGCATTGATGGATAAAATAAACAAAAGATAATTCAGAGTGTCAAATTAAACGTCACACCAACAATCAAATGTAATTGAACCTGGTATTTGAAGCAATCCCTGGGGTTGCTCCAATGACAGGTTCTACCAATCAACCAGACATTGCTAGGACTGTAGAATTCAGTGCTTTTTTTTTGCATCTATAAAAAGTTATACATAAAAATTTATATATACAAAAACTTATATATAAACAAGTTTTTATGTATAACTTTTTATAGATGCAAAAAAAAAAAAGCATAGAATTAAACTAACGTACTAAATTAATAACATATATTCTGATGCGCGTGTGTGTGTATTGGGTTCATTTCAGTCTTATATAATTGGACAAACAGTTGTGTAAAGTTTTAGTCTTAAGATTATATTTGTAACACTCAGTTTGTGGATTTTATTTTAAAGAAATGAAAAAAATGGTACTGGAAGTTTGCCCCACTGCAGCCCTACTTGAAATCAGAATGTCTTGCTTGCAGGCCACTGGGTGAGAGCAGGATAGACACTGAAGGGAATAAGTCTTCCTTTTCCTTCTCATGCAGAGATATTTCACAAGGAGTAGTGGCATGAATGGAAGAGCTCAGTTTGATTAGTTGCTGCTAAATAAAACCCTCACACTGAGCTGTGAATGAGAAGGACGAGAAGGTCATGACTCCATGCATGGGAAGAAAGAATGAAGAAGAATGACTAACTGCCCATTTTATTTATTTAAAAAAAAAAAAAAAAGTCTACAATGTTTGCAGCTCTTGTGTGTGTGAAGCAAAATTATAATCACCAACAACAGGTTTCAAATCACTTACTCAGACGCTTACATATCTTTGGTTGAATAATAGTACTGCTGGTATGGTGTGGTAGCTTTTCATGCAAAATTGAAATAGTTTTCCTATTCTGAAGCAGCAAAAGAAGTCTGCTTTTACTATCAAATCCTCATGCCTCAATCTAAACCCACATGTTTGCTCCAAGCAGCTTCTCTTACCCATTTGACTATATTTTATTTTACGCTTAGCACAGAAAGAGACAGAGCGGTACGAATCAAACTAACAGCTTTGCCAAGAGTTAGATAAAATAATCATAAACCAACTGTTAGATTGCACTAATGATACAGAGGTACTCATTTAACATGTGTGTGTGTGTGTGTGTGTGTTACCTCTGCTAATTCTTTGCTTTTCTCCAGACAGAATTCCTGGAGTGTCAATCACACTGATGCTCTCCAGAACAGGGTTGGGTAGCTGGGCACACACAAACCTACACACACACACACACACACACACACACAATAAGAAGACATGAAGTAATAACCATATTAACCATATTTCACTTTCTCCTGACTCGGTGGTAGATGAGTGAGTAAAGAACCCTGAAATGGCAGATGAACAGCTAGTTTTCAGTAACATCTCAGGGTGAATCTAATATAGTTTTTGCATTTAAAAACCGGCCTCAAATTATTCAAACCACAACGCCACTGCACTCCCCACCAGATACACATTTTTTAAAACTGTTACTATACAGTGTTACCACCAGAGTTAATGTAATCTAATTACTTTTTCTAATAACACAGTAAACACATTACATTTTAAATTTATGTAATTTGATTACAGTTACATGTCAATAAAATGACATTACTTGCGTTACAAATTTATTGTTAAGAAAACAATATTAAGTAAAATGTATTTTTAAAATAAATCACGCCCTGAACATTTTTTCTTTAGCCCTGAATAACTGTATATCTTCAGTAAACGGAGGTGAGACCAATCAGACACGGTTTACAGGCAAATATGTGGAAATACTTGTGTCTTATTGGCTGACAGCTCTCAATTCTGCCAAACGCAAGCTCACACAGTCAGTGTGAGGAAAAATGGATATACACTGATTTTTAAATTTTTATTATTTATTTATTTATTTATTTATTTATTTACAGTAAAGGGGTTGAAACTGAAACAGTAACATCCTCTGACGCTGAGCAGGAAAACAAGGTGTGTAAATGTCTATCCGAGTTCCAGTTTATGTTAACATGATATGAGCAGAACATCAGGAAAGATAATGTACTTTGCATGGCACTGTAGCAGCTAAATCCATGCAATGTGTCGTTCATGACCGATTTGTTCATTTTGAACAAATCTTTAATATGACTCTTGAACAACGAGTTGTCTCAGCGAGTGTTTCCTTCATTTTTGACTGCGCATGCGCTGCAACATCCCCATAGGTTCTGTACAGGAAACGGAAATGCTTAGCTCACCTCTCGAGTCTTCGGGTTCGAGTCATTCATTCATCACATCACAGCTCCTCTGCATTTAGCCTATGGGGTGGTCACGAGATGAACGAACGACTCGAACCTGAAGACTCGAGAGCTAAACTAATAATTTCTGTTTCCGGGGAACAGACAGAATAGAACGACTCTGATCGGGAGGTGAGGTGAACTAACAGACTGCACAGCCTGAAGACCACCTTAGCAATTAATTAATAATTTCTGTTTCTCATAATTCAGCCTTGGCTGCATTAGCATATAATTTATTTTTTATTCCAAATGTGATCAGCATTTGCATAAGTACTAGATGTGTTGGGGAATTTAACATGTAACATTTTAATTAAATTCTGCTGAAAGGAACAAAATGACTTGCAAAAAAGATTTGTTCATTTTGCTGAACGAGATTCAAAGATCAGAGTCAGTAAAATGATACGAACTTCCCATCACTAATACAATGATAACTTAGCTGTGCCTCCCCTTGACTAGCGACACCAAACTAGCCTAGTTAGAAAAGTTTCATATTTTATCGGTCTGGTTGTCCTACAAACACCCGAGGCAAGTGTCATGATAAATCCGACTTTTTCTGATCATGTCATACATTGACACGCACTAAAATTACTGAAAGAACTAATATATATATATATATATATATATATATATATATATATATATATATATATATATATATATATATATATATATATATATTATGATATGCTTTTCATGGCACTTTTTCAAGATTATCCAGAAAATCAGCTTTGAAATAACACAGTACACATGTACTGTATTTTGTTAAACACATACATAACAGCTGCCCAACAAACCAAGAGCAGTGTGCTTTACTCTATAATAACACCTGCACATAATCCAGCAAGTCCTTACGCTGCTGTGTCTTCATGTAACTCAACAAGCATACATCATAGCAGCATGACTGCTGCTATTTTCAGAGTCAGAAACGGTGCACATGTCTATAAATATATCTGAAAACCAGTGAGACTGCATAAATTACTCAACCATTTCATATTATAAAACACAGCAGCTTAGTGTGAATTTGCATGCAGTGTTTTCAAATAATTTTTGATCATATTTTGTCCAGTAAATTGATTGTACCTTTCCTTTGAATGCAAAAATGTCAAAACTTTAATTTCATCATGTTTTTTTTTTGACAACACACCATGAGCCAACCTCATACTGCCAAAGTGTTCTGCTGGACTCTTTTTTGTTTGTTTGTTTTGTTTTCTTTCTTTCTGCACAAGAAGCTAAATATCATGCAAGATTCACTACCCCGTGAAAAAAGCAGGAGCACAACTCGCTGAGCGACAGCACCTGCAAAAATAATCAGCAGTTAAACACATCTTCAGGGATGTTCTGACAAACACAGAGCATTATTTTGTCTCACAAAGTGTCACAACATCACCACTGAGACACAATAAACTACGCTAAACACTTTTCATCTGGAAGATGATCTCAGTACATAAAGTTTTTTACTCTTGTGTAGTGTATAAACAAGATCTTCTTAATTGCTGGATAAAGCAGTAGAATGTGAGAGAGAACATGTCACGTGACAGATTTTACAGATGCCCTGGAAGACCACCAAGAATGGAACTTCAACCAGAGGAGAAATGTGGAGTTTGGATAGCAGGGTAACACCTGACTGACTGACTCAGAGTCAGGTGTCTACCTACTGGATGAGATCATCCAGAACTGAAGAAACAAACAAAGGACTACTGAATGAACTGTAACTTTAGCTCACTTGATGGTCACTTTGGATAAAGTCATTTGTCAAATGAATAAATGTTATTGTAAATAGAACTACGTTACCTGTCAGAGCCCCCCCCCCCCCCCGAAAAAAAGCATCATATAAACGGTCATAAGATAGTAAGTCACTTAACAGGGGTTAAACTATATGGCATATAGTATTGATTGATATGAGACTGTTGGAACAATATATTTAACAGTCTGTGTAATAAAGTGGGTTATTCATCATAAAATACAAGAGGGGTAATGAACATTTAAATGCAATTGAACCCATGTTGAAAAAGTTGCTTCTTCTTTATCTCGAAACAGACATTATTCTAGAGTACTAGCGTATTAGTTTGAGGAAAACAGCTACCTTTATGTTTATCAGCAAACAGGAACTGGAAGATTCCTCCAAAGCCCTGAAGTTGTGGTGTTCAGGTACACAGCAGTTCTGGTATATTAAAGCACTTCGGTTTCCCAATAAGTTAAGACACTGACGGCCAACAAGTTGTGGACTGAACCGTTACAGTGTGCCAGTACACTAGTGTGAACACCACAAACGCACTGGGCTCGGGAAGCCTTTCCTCGCTGATCAAATCTGGGTTAAAGAAATCACCATGGCGACTGGGAAGTTCATATTCAGTAGTGGAGAACGCAGGATTCAAAAAACACATCTGAGGCTACAGAGAGCTATGTAACCCGGTTTTAGTTATTGTACTTTGCTAACATTGAGTGTTTACATCAACTGAAAATGGAAACCTAAGATAAATATTCACGGTCCTTTTTACTGTACCGAAAATGCATCGTATCAAGACGTCACCACATCACAATCAATCGATTTGAATTTTGTGGATCATTACACACCTAGCAACTCATTATCAAGGCCTGTTTTATTTAAAATGCATGAAATGAAGGCCACAAAACAATCACACCTTAGCAAGTGAAAATATTTTAAATATAGTCAAATGTATCTAATATTTCATATAAGATTAATATACCGATTTCTAGAATTTTTCTTTTTACATGATTTTAATATAACAAAGTTTTGGGGTAAATTATGAAATATAAATGTTAAACCTTTATATTCTTCATACTGACCTGTTGAGGAACGCATTGCCAAAAGCATTGAGCTTACGAAAAGGCTTCTTTGGATCCACGACCAGAGCGTTTCCCGGTATGAGGCCTTCAATGTCCCCGTGCATCACAGCTATAAATGAGTCTGTGGTGGGCTCTGGACCAATCCGCATGCCTGGGAAGTCCTGCTCTAGCAGGTATCTATGGTGAGACACACAAAAATGTAACAGCTTACGTAATGTTTATATGATTTACATACATTACCTGTTACTGTGGTGCTACATCTATAAAAGGGACATTAACCCAGTGCATAAGCCAGGTACAGAACATTTAGCATGTGCTGAACGTTAGCGAACACTGCTGGCTAAGGATTGTTTATACTTTTGGGTCTTTGCATCAGGTTTATGGGCAAGTGTTTTTATGGACTCGTATATCATGCTCTGACTGGTTGAGGAGGGAGGGTGTGTCCAGCTGAATACCTGGACACATTATCATGAGGAGATGTAACCCTGATTCCACAGGTTTTATTAAGAGTTTTAAATTAATATTGCCTGTAATAACTCACACAGTGCCAAGGCAGATTTGTGACAAGCAAAAATCATCCAAAAAGCACTGCTCCCTCTCTTTTTGAGCAGTTTAGAGCCCAAAAATAAAGCAGTATGGATCGCCAGCTTCTTCTCCCTTCATTCTGCAGTAAAAGCTGAGATTTGCAATTTCTGCCCCCTTGTGGTTAAGTTCACATGCGATGCAAGTATTCAGGTGGACTCCGATGTGACTGCCCATGCATATCGTATGCACAAATACGCTCATGCAGAAATATAAACCAGGCCCAGGTTAACAAGCTAACTAGTTAACATGTTTAAAATGCTACTGATAAACCAATTAAAACAAATATTTTGACAAGACTGGCTACTTAAAATACATGACAATGCAGATCAAGACTCAGATACTGAAATCCCACTTGAGCCTACCGTTAGCAATGGAAGTCAATTTACTGAGCAGCTAACTGGTTGTCTAGCTCATTGGTTTTCAAAGTGGGGGCCGCCAGGGGGCGCCTCAACAATTTGGTGTGAAAAACAAATACATGATTTGTTCTATATATGCATTACTATAACATGTGATTTTAAGATGTATAACATTTACTATACCTATCTTTTTAATTGCTAAACAGACAAAACATCAACGTAAAAAAGGGGGATATATTCAGTAGTCTTTATTTTTAATGTGTTTTAAATACATCTTGCAAAACGGGGGCCTCAGTCAAATGTTAATGCCATTTGGGGGGCCTCGCCCTTGAAAAGGTTGGGAACCCCTGGTCTAGCCATATGGAAAACCTACAGATTGTCAGTTACTGACAAATGTCAGTAAATGAAGTTGATACTCGCAGTCAAATTCCCTGATTTCAGGGAACTCTTTAGAATCTTAGGGTTGTATTTCAACATAATGGCCCCATACTCAATAATGCCAAGTGACATCCTGGGTGGAGACTCCGGCCGAGTTTGAAATCACTCTAAGGAACATTTCTGTCCAAGCTAGATAAGAAATATGACTTTTAAAAGCTAGACATCATGCTGCTCAAATCTATTTCTATTTTAAGTAGCACTCAGCAAGAAAATATGCTTGGTTCAAGGCTAATCGATAACCGCACATGGATATCTAACCAGATGAAGTTACGGAATAATATCCAGAGGGTGTTCTGTTGGCTTTGGGGACTACCATGTGGCCTGGACTGTGTCACTTTAGTTTACTAGCACACATTCTGGATGTTATTAGAGATGTGTAACCGCAGGAACCAGAGTCATGGGGAACTTTTCCTGTAGCCTGGCAATACTTTCCACGTTTGGCTTTTCTGCTAAAGACCATGGATGATATGTGGTGTCAGGACACATTCCATTTAACTGTAACATGGGGAAATCGCTCTTGTTCTCCTCTACACATTCCATATGAGCTACTCGCGTCACTCTCTCAGCCTGTTCTTTTAGCTGAGAGCCGATGAGCTGTTAGTATGGATTTCTTTTCTTTCGAAAAAAAAAAAAAGCTTTAAGTAATGCTGTTACTCTTTTCCTTTTTCCAATGTCTGATCTGTTAGTTGGTGTGAACGATGACGCATGAGTTTGCTGTGGAACACAAGGAGGCGCCATATGCAATGCTGGTGGTGGATGAACAGTACATACTCAGGATCATTAGAGGAGGTGATTAGTTACTGGGATGTACTGTAGCTGAATCTTGAAGAAGAAGAATAACTGGTCAAAATATTGCAAACTTAGTCCAGTTTAGGGAAGAACATGGCATTAAAAGAGTCAGCTCTTTACTGCTGGTCATCATCATACACATACAAGCACTACTGGTTTCTGAAAATTTTGTCTTCAAATAAGGCATCTTAACTTATAATCTTGAAGATGTGAAACGTGTTCAAGATTACATCGCAGTCCCGAGCATCTTCCTACGCATTACAATCCCCAGTGATGAATTTAAAAATCACATCATGCTGAATCAGTATCTGTGCTCCTTTGATCTGGATATACAAAAGAACACTTAAAAAAAAAAAAAAGGTTCACGCTGGGGATTTTTTTACGTTTTCAAAATGGTTCATTTATACTCATTTGATCAAGGAAGTAAGTGCAATCGAATTCAAATGCTCTTAAATACGACAATTTATTTATTTTACTGTCAATGAAATAAGTGTCACCAGTAGTACTCTAGCAGTAGTAAATCACATTTTCATATAAAAAAAAATTCTCCAAAATATTAACATTTTTTACACATTCAGAATGCAAACATGATTTAAGTTAAGTACTGAGCGCATTAAGGAGTATTTCAGAACGGCTCTTTTTTTTTTTTTTTTTGGCTTGTGTGATTTGTAAAAGAGACGACTAATCTCGGCAACGTGCTAAATCTCATTTGTATGCCAGGCACGTTCTACAATTTAGAAGGGAAGAAAGCGTTATTATTTCTTGCTCATTTCTCTTCATTATTACCAAATTATTTCTGCTATCTTTAGGGGGGAAAAAACTCCCCAAATACTTATTATACCCAGATGTGTTGTACAGCTTCATACAGCCCTCTTTTTTAAAAGCTATACAAGAGTCATTGTGTGCTGTGGCCTGGCATTTGGCAGCATGTCTATAGCGTCAGGTGGGACAGAGCATCAATGTAATAATAATAATAATAATAATAATAATTCCATTATATATTTCCAACCCCATGCATTTTGCACAGAAATACTGACATTATGAGTCAGCAGTCTGTCCAGACATACCGTATGAAGCTGGTTTTGCCAGTGGAATACTGTCCCACCAGCAGCACCATGGGCTTGTTGTCGAAGTCTGCATCCTCCAGAGCTGGTGAGTGGAACTCATGGAATTTGTAGTACTCTTCTAAAGGCAGCAGTTTGGTTTTGTACAGCTTCTTGAGTCCCTCACTGACAGTGTGAAACACCTCAGGATCCCTTTTTCTCCTGTCGTCTGTTCCCAGCCAGCTGAACATGGTGCGCTCGCTCTCTCTCTCTCGCTCTCTCTCTCTCTGTCCTTCAGATGAAAACCTATTTGAGAGTCAAAGCCATTAAACTGACATTTTTTTCCATTGCGCATTTGCAGACCAAGCTCGATACAAACACACACACACACACACACACACACACACACACACACACACGCACGCGATACCTTGTGCCAAAACAAACAACAACAACAAAAAAAACCCAACTCAGGCTGGCAGACAGAAAAACAGATACATTCATGTGTAATGGACATAAGGAAAGGTTACACAGCTACACTGTAATATCAGCCCCGACATGCACTGCGTACTGAACACGACTCTGTTTACAGAACAATACCTAGGTTCAGGATGGACCCAAGAGGTTAGAAAGCCATCAGGCAAAAAGAATAAACGGTACAGCAGGACCAAATGAGAGTGTGGAGAAATGAGCGGCGTTCCTCGGTTCCCCTGAGCTGCAGATTTAAACCCCACTGAAGGTATAAACTGCAAAACAGCAACATGAGAGAAAACGCCTCACTCCGCTGGCACAGCCCAGTTCATCCCCTCAGCAAGGGAACTGACCAATCAGAGGGCTGCTCCTGAATGCGCCTGAGAGCCAATCCGAGAACAGGAGGCGGGTTTCCCTAAATAAGGGGTGTGTGTGTGCGTGTTGTACATTTACATCTACAGCATTTAGCAGACTCCATGAGTAAAAATGTTAAAATCAATCACAAAATATAACAGACAGCACATTGTGAGGTTTAATTTCAAAAGTATGTGCACCCCTGACCATCACACCTATAATGGATGTGGTTCTTCTCCAAACTGTCACCACAAAGTCTGAAGAACACAAAGTATAGAACATCTCTGTACAATGTAATGTTACAGTTTCCCTTCACTGGAACAAAGAGGCTCAAACCTGTTCCAGCATAACACAAAGTGCACCATGCAGACGTGTCGTGTTAAGGTTGGAAGAAGGTAGAAGAACTTGAGTGTCCTGCACAGAGCCTGGACCTCAACCCCACTGAACATCTTTGGGATGAACTGGAACTGGAACTGGAGCATCCTCACCATCCCAACATCAGCACCTGATCTCAACCTCACTAATGCTCTTGTAGCTGAATGAACACAAATCCACACAGCCACGCCCCAAAATCTAGTGGAAAGCCTTCCTAGAAGAGTGGAGTGCATTACACCAGGAATAAATCTGGAATGAGATGTTCAACTATGACATATGGGTGTGACAGTCAGGTGTGCACATACTTTTGTCCATACAGTGTAATGTATTTTACTTAACATACCACATAACTAAAATATCCAGCTGTTACATAAAGAAAATTCACACACAGTAAGTAAGTACTGTCAGTTAGGTCCATAAATATTTGGACACTGACAGCATTATTCTTATTTTACCCATCGATCACAGTATACAGGAGCTGAAATTAAAAAAACAAGCTCAAAGTGTAAACTTTCATCTTTTAATTCAAGGGTATTTATATCCAAATTGGGTGAGTGGTGTAGGAATTACAGCACTTTTTGCATCTGTGACACTGTGGGTTTGTTCTGATGGTTTGCTTCACTGGCAGTGACTTCATATTGAGAGTTAACAGCAACAGATTCCAAATGTAAATGCCAATACATCCCAGCACACCAATAACACCATTCCTACCATCAAGCATGGTGGTGGTAGCATCATACACTAGGGCTTCTTTTCAGCAGAAGGAACTGGAAATCTTGTTGCCATATTGAACATTGATGGAAATAGAAGCAAGTAGAAGTAGAACCAAATAGAAACAAGTTGTTGAGAAGAACCTGTTCCAGTCAGCCAGATGTCTGCATTTAAGATGAAAATATATGGTCCAAAAAAACAAAGCTATAAAGGAATTGAATTTAAAAATAAATAAATAAATAAATTTTTAAAAGAAACTTTGTGTTTTGGATTGGTGAGTCAAAGACCAGACTTAAATCCAACTGAAAATCTGTGGTATGACAGTTCACCAAAGCCCAAAGCTCACAGAGACACATCCGAGACTCAAAACTCAAATCTGTAACTGCTGCAGAAGGAAAATTCACACATACGTATCAATTAATCAATCAATCAATCAATCAATCAAAATACTGAGACGTTTGAAATATGCTAAAATGTCATACAGCGCCACAGACAGACCAACCAGCAACATATTACAAGAAATCTGACTGATAGTCAGCTAAATGTTCTAGTATTGTGACTTTGAATGAACTGTTTTAATAAACGAACATCTGAAATGTGGACTGGAATTAAAGTGCGTATTTAATTTGATGCTGCCATCTTGTGGTGTAATGTAATATAGCACCTGTACATATTAGAAAATAACACAAATCCTGTTGACTTTTGAACTGTATATGTTACTGAGCTGTGGAGAAAAGAACCCATTAAAACTGACATGATTGCATTAGCACGACATTGAGCAGGTACCAAACATTTGTATGAATAGAATCAAAAGGTACTTTTTTGGCACCCTGCTATAACTGGCTTTTATTACAAAGCCAGTTCATTTCTCCAATTCCATAGTCCATTAACAAGGCTGCACGTTGTAATTTTATTGGCGTTATTTTATTTTTATTTTTTACATGACTGATACATGTTGATGGACTGCATGTTGGTGCAAATACGTTAAAATGGGAATGACATGTTAGTGTCATCTGTGGAACAGGTCTTTTTTTATTTTTTATAAAGATTTGTATAAATTGAGAATCCATAGGTACTTTAAAACAACAACAACAAAACAGTGGCACTTCAACAGTACTTACAATTCTGGCTTTTGTCACAGGCCATGAAGTGTATTAAGCTTATTAACGTTATGCAAAAGAAGACCTCTGTGTCTGACGGTTGTAGCTAATGAGATTGAACAGAAATTGTGTGAAACAAATAAGTGGAGTATCTGCAATATGCATGTGCGAATCTGGCAACCCTGCTTCGTGGGAAAGGATTATGTTCATTACAGATAGGAGGCACACTATTCAGGGATTTGGTTGATCAGTGGTTTATTCAAGAATCCTGATTTACTGAGCTCCAAAAGAAAAATACGCTTTTATTTACTAAGCTGCCATAAATACACAGATCACACACTGAGCACAGAGTTGCAGAATTCTGCTGTATATCCAAACAGTAGCAATTAATAACAAAAAGAAAATGACTTGTACATTCATTGAATGTGTGATTTGTTGTCCATCGCATTAAAAGAAAATCCTGGTGCATTACTTGATCAGATAATTAAAGGATGCCATCTTGACTCTTAGAAGCACTGCAAATGTTCCTAAATTTACAGTAGAGAACGTCTCTGATCTTTATGTAATCTAACAAGCCCCAAATCTGGGGTTTTAGTCAGATTACAGATTGAGATTGTATAAAGAAGTGTATGCTGGATTATGATCATTTCATTTGATGTATTAGTGATGAACAACTTATGACATCAGAAATTGCGTTGGGTTTTGCATTTTGTCACTGAGCTGCTGGTTGATCCAAATACATCAGAACCTGCTGAACATGTGTTTAAAGATTATTTTGAAATAAAATTCTAGTCGGAAGATTTTATAAACTGCAGTTAAATCACTGTAGCACAACAGTGGTACACACGATCACTAATTGATGTTTAAAAAAAAATCCCCCTGGGGCAGGGCATATATTTGTCAATATTATTTACTATTTCTAGGCATGATTATCATATTTGTTATCACATATCGTCTCACTATATACACTGTAATCAAATACATTAATCAAGGGAAATATTATTTACATGTTCATAAATGAAAGCAAACTTGAAGAAAAAAGAAAGAAAATTGCACACTTTTTATATATTATTATTAAATTTAAACGTAAAGACATTTAAAGGTGCATTTCCTCCTCATAATGTAATTATATTAACTGTAGTATGTTGTAATAAAACAATGTTTTGTTTTGAATTCTTCTTTGTTCCCTGGTAGTTAATACTATATTAATTATGAAAAATGTAATTATTTAAAATTATTTAATCAAACCACAAAAACAGATGTAATTATTCTTACTTCTTACATACACATAACATCTCAGTGGTTTCTGTCACAGGACAAATGTGTGGCTAGAGATTAAGCTAGATGTGATAGAACACGATCACCCATCAGCATCACATTCAGCTTGACATCAGTGCTGGTGTTTACAGAGGTCATATGGAACACAGTTCAAATAACCAGCACTGATGGATCACAGATCTTATCAGGATGTAATGAACACAACTGTAAGGGATGGAGTAAAACTGGGCAAGGGATTTAATTTAATTTAATTAAAGGTGGAGTCTTGATTCACATGTGATCCAAATGTTTATTATAAAATATCTGACTTGAAATGCACCAAATGAAAAAGATGAAACTTATGTTTCATAAATTTATAATTTAATGTACATTAGGACTCCAAATAATATACTCGACTTCAATATATATTTGAATGCTATAATGGATTAGAAAATAGTAAAATAATACAAATTATAGACACATTGCCTATTATTCCATAATGTAGAAAATATCAAATATTGATTGATAATGTGTTATCATCAATTTTATTACCATTGTGAGGTTCTGGGGCATATCTGGCAGAAAAACATTAGTCTGCAAAGAAGCATGAAAACTGAGACTACATACAGTTTAAGCTGATTATGTATAACTTTAAAGCACTTTATTTACATCGAATGTGGTGAGGTCCCTTTCACACGATTCGTGTTCTGCGGAGTTTCATTAAATAAATGTGTAAAATAAAGTCTTGAGTATTTACCCTTATAGACAATTCGAAGATCCAGGATGGTATTCAGCAGTGCTCCAAAAACAAAACATAAGAAACGAGCTTGGACTTCATGCTTAATAAATTAAAAGTAAAACTTCAATAAAATCAGATGAGTACATGGCAGTCTTAAAAATCCCAATTAAGAACAAATCTATACATCATGCAATGCAGGTGAGGGTAAAGGAATCCAGTTTTGCTGGTGTAGAACCCGTTTTGTAAACTCATCGCAGTTTGCACATCATCATGGATGATGCACATAAAACGATCAACTTCACTTAGAAACCGCAGGAATAACAACGTTCCAGAGATCTAATCATCATCAAGCCTAAAACAACTGAACAATCACTTTTAGGTTAATGTGTAAATCCTGAAACTCAATATACAAATTCGACACAACATCAGACAGACGAGCAGCTCAGGAGTGCAGACGGAACCGGGCAACGAGAGGGAGGTGGTCAGATGAGTGGCACTGATTGGGCAGGCCTTTCACTTCTCTCAGCTCGGCTTCACTGACCAGGGTCAACCTGGAGAGCAGCTGTAGGCCTCGCTGTGGTGCAGCGCTGCATTCTGGGAACAAAATACAGTTCTGTGGTTAACTGGCATCCAGACAAGCACTGCATTAAAGCGTGCAGCACAATCGCTAAAGTTACAGCTTTCTACACACTGCTTCTGTATTTAATGTGCTTTTAGCTAGCGGATACATTAACTTACAACTATGGAAGAAATGCATTAACAAAATGTAATGTAATCCATTAGATCTTGCTCATAAAACTGCAGCGATTATATGTAATAATAATTTTATTAGTCATGGACATTTAAATTCAAGTTTATATTTGGCAATTGTTGAAAATAAACTATGTACTAAAATTACTAAAATATGTGAACATATTTATATAAAAACATGCAATTGAGTCAGTTTAGCACTTTTTCTTCAACATACATCTGCCCTGGGGGCTTAACAACGATCATGTGGTGTGACCGACGATTTTACCTCTAAATAAAATATTTTCTTTAATATGCTCTGAATTTTGAAAACGTATTACAAGTACAGTAACATCTGTAGAAAAACATGCATGCAAATGTTCATTTCTTTATGTTTGCAACAGATATTAAAAAAAACCTTTGGTTTCACTTTAGCGAATTATGCAAGAGCTATAAATGCAAAACAATTTACAAATGCAACATCTATAATTTATAATTATATTTATTAAAGCATTTAGAATAATTTCCAAATCTCCTTTGTTTTTTTTGTTTTTTTAAAGAACTGCACTAATGGTCAGACAGTTGCACCACATGATATATTTGGACATTTTTAATAAATAAAAATGACTAACAGATAAAAGACTGAAAAAAAAGTGGGTACATTTTAATGCAGAAGATTAAAAAATTAGTTGGACAGAAACTGTCTGCATCAGCATTTATACCAGTTATGCCTCGTCTCATGTCTGATTAAATAAAATCCTGTATGTAAAAACGTAAACACGCTCAGCAGTGTGAAGTGACGACATCCAAACAAGAGCAGAGCAGTAACGTGGTTGGGCTGAAACTAATGTATATATTTATGAAATGTCATTTTGCAGCACCTTAAAAAAAAAAAAACTCATGCACTTTACAAAAAAACAAGAAAATGCCTTTAATAAGAGACTACATGTGTATGTGGCCTGAGCAAAGATAAACCTATTAAACACACACACAAATCTCACCTGCCCAGCCTGACTCTTCCCTCTGCGCTGGTGAATAGAAGATGTAATCGACAGTAATGGCCGTGCGTGAGTGGTAGGTGGTGATTTCACGATGACCGCTCTCTTTTAGGTAGTGAGAGTACACCGAGGTCAGCTTAAAACCATGTTCAATGCTAGGTTTGTTCAAGCTGGTAAAAGGTAAAGAGAGGAAATCATTCCCAAGACCCATTATCATTGTGTAAAGCAGTAATGTGCTAACAGGACTCACACGATTAATCCATTTCAGATAAACAAAGCCATGAAGCACTGCAGTATCAGACTGGCTTTCACAATTCTTTAACAACCAAACTGTTCTTTAAATGCAGGAAATAAGGTTTAATTAAACAGAACTTACCCTTTTTTTGAACCACTTTGCTGTGATTCCTTTACATCAGGTTCTGTTGTGGAGACCAAACAATGAGTCCAGTTTAGTATATCGGAGATATTTTGGCTTGACGTTCTAAACCACCAAATTTTCAGAATCTCTGTAGGTATGCTGGATAAATCATGCACTATTTAATAAGCCACACTGGGATAAACTGTACATAAATGACTGACGTTAGGTGTAAGATACATGTCGTGATATCACAATAAACTGGGGCACATCGTATTTCACTAACAAGCTGTCAAAATGCATTATTGTGCTACACTACTCAGTGAGAGAACAGCAAAGATCACTCCTTGTACACACCGTAAAAAAAAAACAGTACATGTCTTTTTATGGTTTTGTCCCACTGGGTTTACGTAAGTAAGTGAGTAAGTAAGTAATACACCAGTAAATTCATATGAGAATAATAAATGACACTGCCTCAGCAACAAGCCTTTAGTAATAAAGCGTGATGGGTCACACCGTTAGTTTGGCCTTCATACTGGCACAGCGGGGAGATGCCGAGGCTGGGGGGCCAAAGGGGTGATGTGAGGAGTCTCTGCCCTCGAGGGCTTTCTTCCTGTCCTGATACCTGCAACAGGAAGAGGAAATGTGAGTGAGAGGAAGTCAGGTGTTAGGAGACAGAAGTATTTACGCAAGATGTTTTACGGTTTACGCAAGATGAGCAAAAAAGTTTGTAAAAGGATTAAATGGAAAATATGTCATCTTTTATAAGCTTTTTATCAACAAGGGAACAAAAAAGGCACTCATCAAACACACTCTAAGGTCCCTTTATTACATCCAAAAACATGTTCCAAACTGAGCAAAAATGCTTCTGTGAGTTTATGTCACATCATCTTGGTCCTTCCACTTGCACCATATGGGTTCAACAGGACTCCCTTTACGCTCACTCTACAGTAACTTTGTTTCCTTTACACTCCTTTTGCAATAACTTTATGCTCCATTTACAGTCACTTTATACTGTTTAAGGTCAATCCATAATGAACTTTTTCACAATATCTGTTGTTACCCAGATGAGGATGGGTTCCCTTCTGAGTTTGGTTCCTCTCAAGGTTTCTTCCTCTTAAACATCTTAGGGAGTTTTTCCTTGCCACCGTCACCACTCAGTGGCTTGCTCAGTTGGGATAAATTCGCACCTTTAATATCTGTATACCATGTTGATATTTCTGTAAAGCTGCTTTGAGACAATGTCTATTGTAAAAAGCACTATACAAATAAAATTGAATTGAATTTATGCTCCCTTTACAGTCATTTTATGTTCTTTACACTCATTTTTTTCCCGTTACACTCCCTTTATAGTCAGTTTACGCTCCCTTTACAGTTTACATTCCATTTATGTTCCCTTTACAGTCACTTTACGTTCCCTTTAAACTCTCTTTACGTTCTTATAGATTCATCATCACTCATTTAAGAAGACTCATTAGAAGCAAAGTGTTTAACACCTTTATAACGATAGGGTAGAGTGAACACAGTGTATAGTGTACACCTGATGGTGCCTCTCACCTTCCCGATGGGCATGCCTGCGTACTCAAGCTTGCTGTCTGTAATAAAGGCGTAGAGGGGACTCGTGGGCACTGAGTTAAAGTCCCCACACAGCAGTATCGGGCAGGTCGTACCGTCGTCCTGCTGTGCTACGCGACTGATCTCAGCTAGCAGTAATGACAGCTGTGCTAGCTTGATGTCACCACGCCGTGGGTTGTACAGCAGGTGAGTGGTGACCACGCAGACGTTGCATTCGGAGCCTGACGCCCCCAAGGGCTTCAGCACCACAATCAGTCCCACATTATCCCGGTCTAGGATCGGGATTCCTTGGCGGAAAAACTCCACAGGGTGAGAGGAGAAGAGTGTGAAGCGAGATTTCTTAAAACCTACCATACAGCCATCAAGCTTGTGGCCAGTCCGGCGTTTGTACTCACAGTGGTAGCCTGCAAGGAGGGAAAGGATGCGAGTTCAAGGATTAAACTAGGATTATACACACACATACACACAGGGTGGGGGAAATAAGCATCAGACACGTCAACATTGCTTTCAGTAAATATATTTCCTATGAGGCTATTCCCATGACATTTTCACCAGTATTAACTCAAGAAATCCAGAGATATAAGGAATTCACAACATTAAAGTCCATAAATAAAGTCATGTGTAATAAAGTGGAATGACACATAGGAAAACATCTTGTACATGCTAAGAAAAGGCAGTTCTCCAAGGCAAGGAACCTGTGCAAATTGATATCAGCTGGGTTAGTAAACTGATGCTCTATAAAAAGGCTTTTCGTTACCAAGGTGTCACACAACGAAAATCAACATACCCATGATGGGTAAAAGCAAAGAGCTCTCGCAAGACCTTCGCAACCTTATTGTTGCAAAACATATTGATGGAATAGGATACAGACATATTAAAAAACTTCTGAATCTTCCAGTAAGCACCAGTGGGGCCATTATCCTCAAGTGGAAGCAACATCACTCCGTCATCAAGCGGCCACGCACAGGAGCTCCTCGTGAGTTTTCTGACCAGGGAATCTGAAGAATAGTCAGAAGAGTAGCCCAAGAGCCAAGGACCATTCGGAAAGAGCTCCAGAAACACTTGGGAGGCAGCAGGTGCCATTGTCACAGAGAAAACAATAAGCAATACACTTCACTGCTCACGCTCACACCGCAAGACGCCATTACTAAAGAAAAGGCATGTCGAAGCTCGTTTAAAGTTTGCTACAACTCATTTGGACAAGCCTATGAAATACTGGCAGAGTGTATTCTGGTCAGACAAGAGCAAAATGTAACTTCTTGGCTGTCATACTACCCACCATGTTTGGAGAAGAATTGGCACTGCACATCACCCTTAAAACACTATACCAACAGTGAAGTTTGGAGGTGGAAGCATCATGGTGTGGGGCTGTTTTTCATCACATGGTACTGGCTGACTTCATATCATTGATAGAATGATTAATGGAGCCCTTTACTGGAAGATTCTTGAGAAGAATCTGCTGCCATCCACCAAGGTGGGGCAAGGTAGGGCGGCTGTGACTTAGGTGGTAGAGTGGGTTGTCCATTAATCGTAGGGTTGGTGGTTCAATTCCCGGCCCACGCATCCTTGGGAAAGACACTGAAAGCCAGGTTGCTCCGGATGGCAAGTTAGTGCCTTGCGTGGCAGCTCGGCTACCATTGGTGTGTGTGTATGTGAATGGGTGAATTGAGACACAATGTAAAGCTTTGGATAAAAGCACTATATAAGTGCAGACCAAGGTGTTAGAATGGCCCAGTCAATCACCTGACTAGAATCCAATTGGACAAGATTTAAAGACAATATGTTTAGAAGAATGGGCCAAAATCACACCTGAATACTGCAGCCAATTAATTTCTTCATACAGGAATCGTCTTGAAGCTGTCATTACAAACAAAGGCTTCTCCACTAAGTATTAAATAAATTTCAGTTAGCGTGTTCAATACTTTTTTTTCCTGTGTCATTCCTCTTTATTACACATAACTTCATTTATGTACTTTAATGTTTGGGTTTCTTTATATGTGTGGCTTTCTTGAGTTAATACCACAGTCTGGTGAAAATTTCATGTGAACAGCCTAATTGGAAATATATTTACTGAAAAAAATGTTGATGTGTTCATAAAATTAGAATCAGCTGTTCAGGTTTGCGTGCCAATGATTAGAACCTACTTAGGGAGTGCAGGTGGAACCTGTCTTATTTATCATTTATCATATTCAAGTTCAACATTAAACACCCGAGCAGCATTAATTAACCCAGTTAAATCCATGTTAAATATATGTTACCTAGTTGTTCTAGACTGGGTTTGATCTGCTTGCGATAATGATCCTCTTGCACCTCCTGAAGACACATTATCTATGGAGACAAATGTATTTTAAACACTTAACCACACAAAGCCTACTGAACATGTATTACACACACAAAAACACAAGGCCTAAAGTCACAATAAAGGACTCAGTCATCCATTATGCAAACTATAATGTGCACGGTGTAGTTAATTAACCTGTAGATATTCAACAACAACAAAGTGTTGGAATGACCAAGATAGATTGGTACACTATCTGCACCACTGGGTTTAACAGGATCCCTTTAGGCTCCCTTTACACTGTGTTGACATTCCGTTTACAATACCTTTATGTTCCCTTTATGGCCCCTTATGTTCCCTTTACGCTGCCTTTATGTTCCCTTTAAGTTCCTTTTACACCCACTTTAAATTTCCTTTATGTTGCATTTACATTCCCTTTACATCATGATTAAAGGGCATGAGAAAGTGGAGCTCATTGTGGTGGTACACAAGTCCCTCACATCTGCGGCGTGTTGCTCCAGCTCATTGATGAGGTTGGTGAATCGATGGCGCCACTCTAACACATGAGGGTTACAGTGTTTGTAAAGGTAAGCATTGCTGAGAAGTAGTTCTTGAGAGAGAATATTGTAGGACATCACTGAGAACTCGAAGGTTCCAAAACTTGTGCTTGCACAGCTCTCAGTAAGCTCTTCCCACTGCCTCTTTAACTCTGTAAGAGAATCAATTAATATTAATATTAATAATTAATACAAGGCACTAATGTACATGTTCTGCTGCATCATCACCTGTTTTAATCCTTGTACTATCCAGGCTTGGGGAAGGTTTCCCAGAAGGAAGCGGTGCATCTGTGATGTTGCGCAGCCATGCAGGACTGGGTTCTCGTCTCTCTCCTGAAGCTGAGCGTTTAGGGCTGGGCTGTGCACCTTCACCCGAGTGCTCACACTCCGAGCTCTTTCTCCTTTTAACAGGAGGCTCTGTGTCAGGGTGCTTCATCAGGACAGGAGACAGATGGAGGTGTCTTGGGTGATCACTCCTGTGCAACTCAGTCCAGGTGAAGGGAAAGGGGGGTCTTTGGGAAGTGAAGGGGTTTCTGGTGATGATGAATGGAAATGTACTTCTCCAGTACCACTGTTTCCAAGCAGCAGCAACACCTGGAGCAGAGCCCACTGTACTCAAGGGTCGGACAAACATGGGTTTACTGCTAAGACACAAGAGATCGACCTCACTTAGTCATTTAACTAAAAACACTTTTAAAAGGAATGTATAGGTACATCACGCCACAGTGTGCTGTGAGGTGAAGTCAGTCTTCGGGAAAATGTAGCGTTCACACAATGAAACACATATGTAGCTTGGCAACATCACAACTTAGCGACTTTGCTTTGCTTGCTGAATAACTCTAGTTACAATAAAGGCAGCGAACGTTACCTAAGACTCGGCCACAAACAGTACAAGGACAGGACCTGACTAACTAGTTGAAAGTAGGCAGAAGTAACACAGACCGCAGAGAGGACAGAGCAGCTCAGAGGCGCTGGTTACCAACAAGCGCTGTTAGCTAGCTAGCATGTCTTACTTCGGGGTTGTAGTTGGACTGGCATATTTTACACTCGGGCGTCGATACAAAAAAAGTCCTCAGAATAAGTTAACGATATATCCTACTAATAAGCGTGATTCACCCAAGTTTAACGAGTAACGGAGACATCAGCTAATCGGAACAAAACATTAGCGAGTCCCTTGAAAATGACGTCACTACGGAGGCCCGAGTACGCACATAACTGTTCCCTGAGAAGAGAACGAGACGTTGCGAGGGCGCTTCCTCGGTCGGAATTCACCTCGGTCAGAAATTTAGATAACATCCAGGAAATATTTAACACCTTATATATACAGTGGTGCTTGAAAGTTTGTGAACCCTTTAGAACTTTCGACATATCTGCATGAATATGACCTCAAACATCATCAGATTTTCACACAAGTCCTAAAAGTAAATAAAGAGAACCCTGTTAAACAGATGAGACAAAAGTTATTACACTTGGTCATTTATTTATTGGGGAAAATGAGCCAATAATATATATCTGTGAGTGTCATGAGCATCAGTCTGGAGGAATTTAATCCCATTCCTCAGTACAGAACAGCATCAACTCTGGGATGTTGGTGAGTTTCCTCACATGAACTGCGTAGGTTTGCATATGGACGGTAGGGACATGTCCCTACAAATGTCACCAGCCTTGCACTGTGGAAAGTAATGTCAACTGATGTTAGTTAACTAGCAAGCTAACCCTGGTTTCTGTCATCTGCAGGCTGGAACATAAAATAGGTGCATATACGAAATTATGTTGAGATGAATTTTAGTCTAGAAATCCCATGAAAATGTCATCATTTAATGAATGAGTTTGTATCCAGGAAACACAGCAGCAGGCTGAAGTAGAGCAGGATGAAACAGCTGCATCTTCAGGGTTTCAGGTGAGGTCCTAATTATGAATTATATTTTGGAATTGTAGGGAGGCATCACCATTAAAGTCAGTCTTTAGGATGTTCAGCAAATATACAGTATAACCTTTGAAAGCCAACATATTGGTCATGAGTTTGTTTTGAAAAAAATCTTACATCAATACTGCTTGATGAATAAGATCCTATTCACTCAATATTAACATTTCCCTGAAAAATAAATGGGATCCAAAGTTTTACTATATGTTTATGTATCTTCACCAATGCATAATTTTATTACACATAGGAAACTCAGAAATCAAGTAGGCCTAAAGATACCGTAGAGCAGGTTGAGGGAGAAGCAGCTGGACCTTCAGGGCTTCAGGTGAGGTCCTAAAATGATACTGTGATTAAACATAGGCCTATATGAAGAATTAATTTGCAAAAACAGATATCTCCATTCTTATGAATATTTAAAAATCATGTTTTTTTATTGCGCATTCCAGGTAATATCAATCAAACTGCAATTGGGTTGTTTTAATTAAGTGAAAATAAATGTACAACCCAATTGCAGCTTGATTTGTATTACATGGAATGCACATTTAAAAAAAAATGATTTATGAAAATGAATTAAAATGGTGGATATCTGTTTTTGCAAATGAACTCTTCATATGCTATTATGGATTAATTGTAAATGACCAATTTACATGTATTGTAAGTACCATAGTCTACCTATTTTAATGTTAACTTGGTTGCAAGTTATTATAAAACAGGATGCAAAAGAATATTTTGCAAATGTTAATACAGACCAGGTTAAGCTTAGTTTTCTCTTTAAGAGACAGTCAGTGTGAGTGAGGATGATCCTGATGTCAGGGTAGCAATGTCATAGAGATGGGGAGTCAGCCACACCAGCCTGATCCAAAAATTCATCGAAGTACAGCAACTTGAAACATGATTTTGCGATTTCAGGCGAACTGGTACAGTCAGTATTCATGACTTCACTACAGTCCAACACTGAAAAAGGTTCTTTGTTTTGAGTGTGTCAAAGCATACACCATAAAAAAGACCACTTTGGAAAAATGAATGACCCTGCCTTCTGCACAAAGGGTTTCAATAATTGGAAGAATGCCACAGATAGTTTTAGTCGCTGTTTGGATTGTTTAAATAGACACCAAGGACTATCATGAAAAATGTTGACGTCTTTTTTCCGTTAGCATGTTCACCTCACACCTCCAGGGTCGGTGGTTCAATTCCCACCATGGTCCTGTGTGTGCAGAGTTTCCTCTGGGTTTCCCCAGTACTCTGGTTTCCTCCCCAATCCAAAGACATGCATGGTAGGCAAGTCCAAATTGTCCATAGTGTATGAATGGGTGTGTGTATGTGATTGTGCCCGATGGTCCCTGGGATAGGCTCCAGGTTTCCCTGTTACCCTGAAGTAATGATAAGAGGTATAGAAGATGGATGGACTTTCTTTTAGTCTTTGATCTGTTGCTTTGTATAATTTGTATTTAAATGTAAATGAGTAAATACAGATCTTTATGTAAATATAAATGTTATATTTTAATAAACCAGTTGGTTGTCAACATTAAACAGTCCTTTTTTTCCCAGGGTGGGTGTCTCTACCAATATTTATACCAAACCTACGCCCTTGCATCAGGTCCTTCCACAACATTTCTACTGGATTATGCACATTGCGTAGAAAGATTGGAAGAGGGGCGCAAATTGTTTACAAGAAATAAAAAACACAGCCAGGGCATCATTTGTGTGCTCTGTGTATTTTATTGCTTTTCAAATAGAATATGCATAAATGAAAAATCCCTCGTTCCCTCTCCCTCTGTATTTTCTTTTTGCTTGGGAGAGGTGGAGTTTAGCCTGCCTTTAATCTAGCTGTCAGTGCAGACCAGTGTAGCCAACTTAGCAACTTTTCAGACCCCTTTAGTGACTTTTTATTTATTTATTCATTTTAAAGTGGATTAACAACAAATTTAGTGACTTTTTGGACAAACCTTAGCGACTTTCCAAATGTCGCCACTACTGTGCTGCAAGCGTGAGGTCTTTCTTTCCCACTGCACTCACATCTCTGCGTCTGCTCTGTTCAGTGAGTGGCTGAGAGCCGGAGCAGCACATCCCATTGATGCCCTACCTCTGGCTGGAGCTCCCATCAACTGGAGGCTACATTCTGCCACTGAGGATGAACCCAAGCAGTGCAGCCTGGAGATTGCTCAGGATGGTGCCGCTTGAAGTACCATGGAAATGGTTTGGACCTCAATTCCACGTGGACATTCTCACTGTGGTTGCTGGGACTACGGTTGCTGCTATGGCCTTAGTGAACAGTGGATCCATTAAACAAAACAAACTTCATATAAAAACCATAATGAACTTTCCTTTACTTTCACACTATCTGTTGTTACCCAGATGAGAATGGGTTAACTTCTGAGTCTGGCTCTTCTCAAGGTTTCCTCCTCATATCATCTTAGGGAGTTTTTCCTTGCCACCGTCGCCACCGGCTTGCTCATTAGGGATAAATTCACACACTTAAAATCTGTATCCTGTGTTTATATGTTTCTGTAACGCTGCTTTGAGACATTGTCCATTGTTAAAAGCGCTATACAAATAAAATTGAATTGAATTGAATATATAGAATAGATAATCATTATACCTGGTCTCCTCCAATATGTTGGGGGGCATGGCACATGATAGGGGAGGCTTGGGAGGGCTTTAGTTACAAGAGGTTGATTTAGTGTACCCTAGTGCCAATCACTTAGCAGCTACTGCCAGTAGGTGGTGCAGTGTGTTTGTACCATTCCTTCGGTGTTTAAGTCACCTTGCTCTTGTCGCAACTTGCCTTCTCAATGTGTTAACAATACCAGTCATCTACTGCGTTTCAGTGCTATATCTCCCTGCTAAACACTGCTTGATTAGTGTTGCATGTAGGAATTCTGTACCCATTTATTGGCATTATTATGTCATTAAAGGCGAAGAGTAACTGTGCAGCATGTTAGGGAAACAACCTACTAACCACAAACTATTCATTTCAGGTCATTTTAATTGAGGTACATGCGGTTGCATTTAAGTGCAGAGTTTTATCAGACTGTAGCACTAATAAGACCACTAGTGCTCAGTGCTACCTCTTCTGCATCTGCCACTGGAACCAGTATGCATACCTTTTTTCTCAGGTCGCAGCTTCAATACACTTCTGAGCGAGCACAAGGGGTATTTAAAACACTTCATACATTCTTGGATAGTCCAGTCACTTGGGCAACTGTACTACAAGGTTAGGGTTGACATTGCTTTACCTTGATTGCTGGAGGACCACAGAGTAAAGCCTCCATTGCAATTGTGAAGCTTCTAACCATTTCTGTTATGTTTCTGCATGTAGAGAGAATTGACCTTAAAACAGATGTATTCCTTCACCTCTAGTGGACGAAGCTCACCGTGATGGAGCAGGAGCCTCATTCTTGTCAGAATACTTCTACATTCCTGGTCAGCACTGTGGTTAGTCCTCTGTTTAGAGCTAGGGCAAGTTATAATGCTGTTTGCTGGATATGGAGGTGAATAAAACTTTATCAACAATATCTTCTCTCTCACCAAAAGCAGAATTAAATATACTTTTGGATTTCAAGTGCATGTGTTTGTTAGCCTACATAGTCCAAAGTAATCAACAATATGTAAACAGTATATTCCGCAAGTATATGGTAGCCCTGTTATTAAGAATCATAGACAATTTATTAAATGATGATTATACAGTACAAGGAACAAGCAGATTTACCACATGATGCTTTGGGATGACCAAGGTAAATGCCACAGTGCCATGAAAAAGTATTTGTCCCCTCCCTGAATTCCTTTAGCACTAAATGCTTCTGATAACTGGTCGTTCATGTAACCGTGGAGGAATTTTGGCTATACTTTGAATTGCTTCAATTCAGCCACATTATAAAGCTTTTCATCACAAACTGCCTCCTTAAGGTCCTGCTACAGCATCTCAGTAGGGTTGAAGTCAGGATTTTAACCAGGCCAACCCAAAACCTTCATGTTATTGCTTTTGAAACATTCAGTGGTGAACCTGCTCTTGTGCTTCAGATCGTTGTCTTGCTGCTTAACCTTACTGCGCTTGAGCTTCATATAACAGACTCATGCCTGGACAGTTTCCTTCTGGATTGTCTGGTAGAGAGCAGAATTCATGATTCCATCAATTATGCCAAGTTGCCCTGAAGCAGCAAAGCATCCCCGCAACATGACACTACTACCACCATGTTTCATATGTTCTTATTGTGGAATGCTCAGTTAGCTTCATGGCAGATGTAGCAAGACACATGTCTTCCAAATATTTCCACTTTTGACTCATCAGTCCACAGAACATTATCCCAAAAGGCTCGGGGGTCATCAAGGTGATTTTAGGTAAATGTGGGATGAGCCTTTATGTTCCTTTTGGTTAGCAGTGGTTTGTGCTTGGCTTTGTGCTGGTTGTTGACGTCATATTGATGTTTAGATCCAACAGGTCTGGCAGTAATCAAATCAAATGATCAAATCAAATTAAACTTGGTTAGTTGGTTGATTGTGTCACAAAGGGGGCAATTACTTTTTCACCACATAAAGCCAGCTAGTGTTGGATAACCTTTTTTCTTCAATAAATGAAACAGTTATTTAAGTACATTCTATTTTGTGTTTTCTTTGTTTGAAAATCTAAAATAATAAGTGAGACAAATATGAAAAGTAGAAGAAATCAAGGAGAGGACAAATACTTTTTCACAGTTGTGTGTGTGTGTGCGTGTGTGTGTGTGTGTGTGTGTGTGTGTCTGTGTGTGTGTGTGTTTCTGTACTTCTTAGTTATTTTAAAGCTCAGGGTTGCCCAGCTGCTCATTTCTGTTCTTCTTGACATTTCAGGGATCCTAAAAGAAAACAACAAATGATTACCAGAAGTAACTTCCTGTACACATACATTTGAAAAATTTCAAAAACATAATTTGCTTTGTTATTATGGATTATTGTGTAGACTAATCGACACAAATAAATTAAATCCATTTAAAATGAAATATATAATATGATAAAGTGTATAGATAGATAGATAGGTAGATAAATAGATCAGAACAGCCTCGATTGCTTATGGGATGGATTTCATAAGGTGATGGAAACAATTCTTTGAGATTCTGGTCCATGTTGACATTATTGAATCACATAATTGCTGTAGATTTGTCAGCTGCATATTCCTGCTCTGAATCAACCAGTTAAAACGACTTGTGCTCTGTGACCCTGTGGATCATAGCCATTTTGAGATGGGGATATTATGGCCATAAAATAATGGACGTGGTCAGAAGCAGTAAGTTTATGGCATTCAATTTATGGTCAATTTGTAGTAAGGGGCACAGTTTGTATTGTGTGCCAAGAAACAATTCATCACACCATAACACAACCACCAGCCTGAAGTGTTAACACAAGGCAGGTTGGGTCCATAAATTCATGCTATAGGTGTCAAATTTTCACTTAGGGGTGTAGTCACTTTTGTTGCCAGTGGTTTAGACATTAATGGCTGTGTGTTCAGTTATTTTGAGGGAACAGCAAATTTACACTGTTACAAAAGCTGTACACGCACTACTTTATATTGTAAGTGTCATTTCTTCAGTGTTGTCACATGAAAAGATGTAATCAAATATTTACAAAATTGTGAGGGGTGTACACACTTTTGTGAGATACTGTATGTTCCTAATAAAGTAGGCATCATTATCATTATGCATACTATCATAATATAGTAGGAATAATTATTGTGTTTGGACAGACAGTCCTCCATTACCTCTTCAGCTTCAGACAATGGTAGTGACTGCAATTGGTGTTGTCTTCCCTACAGTTCCCTTCACACACGAGCCTCTCTCACTTTTTGGCCTGGAAAAGCTCAGGATCAAGAAAAAGGCATTTCCCATCTCTGTGTTTGCACTGAGAGCTCACATGGGCTGATCACCAAAATCCCACTGCCGTAGACAGCATCCAAAGCCATCTCACTGTCCAGACAGAAGTGTGATACTTGGTGCTCCAGGTGGGTGCCTGTTTTCTGCCAGCGCTTGGAGATGGAAAATGAAACACAGACGAGAGAAAAACAAACTTACTAATCTGTTTTAGATAATAATTAATGCAGCTAATTAATGCTATGCTACACATAAATCCCTAAACAGAAGGTAGTTTTCCATGTCAGGACCAGCCAATAGTCCCCAAAAGGTTTAAAACTGTCAGATATTCCAATTCTTGAGGGGACATTTGGTCCCTACTATGATAAAAAAAAAAAAAAAAAGTCCACACACAAATAAACAGATAATGTAATTGAATGATAAATCTACATTGAACCACACTGCCCCGGGAATGTTTCTAATTCATATAGTAAACTAAAACAGAACCAACCATGACAACCATTTTCTGATGAAACCACCAAATGTGCATCACATCAACTTAAGCATTAGGTAATTAACACTTAATTACGTAATTAATTTAGATGCTAGATCCTGTTCAGTGACTAAATTCTCTGCCAATAACTCCACCAATTAAGGTATCACCGAACAAAAGCAGAATAGTGCAGATCAGTGTAAATCACTCTGATAATCATCTCTATTGCCACAATTATGTATCAGTCATTTTCTTACAATCATTTGTAAGTCGCTTTGGATAAAATCGTCTGCTAAATGAATAAATGTAAATGTACTCATTATTATTGAAATTTCTGTGTTTCACAGATCCAGATGTAGACACATAAATAAACCTAACTGCCTTTCCTGAAGACACTGTTGGTGGTACCTGTTTGCTGTCGCTGATGTTGCAGGGCACGAGTAGGATCTGTGAGGCAGGCAATGTGGTAGAGACGGACAGGCAGACATGCTGCTGGCGAATCTGCTGTCCATGTGTGTAGATCCACTCCTGAAAGGATGCATTTGTTTCTTTTATGTATTTTTGATTATAATTAGTTTACACTCCAAAGGAAATCTGTAGTGCCAGTTATTATCTACTTCCATGTGCATGAGCAGGAATATCTTCCTAGGCAGAAAGAGGCTTAAGTAAATGCCGGTTATCATAATCAGAACAGAATGTGAAGGTGGAAAGCAGCAGAATGCCTGGAATATGTGGTCATATTGGTATCATACAAGTTCGGGAAATGTCATTTATAAAATATCATTTAATGTGGCTGGATGTGGCTGGAGGGCACAGAAAACACTTTCTGAATCCTCAATGACCACCAAACGTTGAATATTTAAAATCGATGAAGAGGCTCCTGCCAAGCTTGTTGGGCTCTCTTACTTACCTGATTCAAGTTCACCATCACCTATAGTCCAGAATCCAATAATGAAGATCAATATGCTTTGTCTTGAATTCATGAAGGACCCCCTCTAACTTGACACAAATCACTATTCTCCCACAAGCATCATTGCACCATTCACTGGGACCACACTTCCAGAATATCATTTAACAAAACATCTGTCCTTCAGACCATGCAGGACCTTTCGAAGGATGTGTCCACACATCACCTAGCTCAGGTCACCTGAGCAGCCAATGAACAGTCTTGTTAGATTCTGGTGACCTCGAAATACATAAAAATATTGCACAGTTTTGGATTGTATCCTGTCAGGCCTGTGCACAATGCATGACATCCTGTTCTCTACCTCCTGGTTTACTAGAACCATTACTTATACCTCACCATCCCTGGTCACATAATTGTCTTTGATTTCACTGTGAATATGTCTGAATCCCAAGGTCTAAGAACTACCCTGGTCATTATTGATTGTTTTTCCCAACTCTGCACAGCCATGGAGACAGTGGAATTTATCTTCAGGGAGGTTATCATGTACAGTAACATGCCCAAGGATATTGTCTCAGATAGGGAGGTGCAATTGTATGAAAAGCCTTCTGTCAACATCAAGTGTTTCATCTGGATAGCATCCAAACTGCACTGAATATACTCTACCAAGAGACTGCCCTGCAAAGCGTATGCACTTAACCTCCACAAGTGGGTCGAAGAGCAGTGGCCATAGGATCCTTGGTGGTATGTCCTGCTGGTGCATTCAAGCCTTGAACATTCCTGGAAGACCTGTTTTGTCTGCCTCCTTCAGCCACCACTCCAGCTCTTTGCAGGTGTTCTTGACTTATAGGGTATCTCTGTGGCTGTTGTTCAAGGTTTTCCCCAAACTCTTCACTAGCTGCTCCAAAATGGTAGGTATTTGTGAGCCTGAAATTGAGAAACAGATCTTGTTCAAGACCCTTATCTTCTTTGAAACCAATGTCCTGGATTTCACAGGCTTAAAAGACATCCTGGCCCATCCCACCCGCCTCTCCAGACAGTTCAAAAATTCCCCTGGATGCAGGAACTGACTTGGACAGCGATTACTGTACGGTCATCTATAAAGGTTCGGATTGGTAGTTGACAAATCCCTGACTTTGAATTTGGGCCTCTGGTTTACATGACTTCACCAGCGTGTTCATCTACAATGCAAATCAGATCACTGGGATGGTGCAGCCTGTGATAATTTCCACCTCCAGCCTGTACCACTCAGATGTTATTGACCCTATTGAGACATTTGGTGAAGTCACTGTAGTAATCCAGGATCCATCACTTTGGCTGGGACATGGTATCTCTCCAGTGGCTCCTCAATCAGCAATGTGGGGCATCAATCCACAAGCATGATTACTTAATATTACATAATATTACTGCAACTGCTACCTTCACTGGGTGGAATATACACAAAAAAAACCCTCTCCCACTCTGCCACTGGTCTCAGCCCATACCAGCGTGCTTCGCAATATATAATAGGAAGACCCACCATTGCTGGGTAGCAATTACTCCATTACCTTTAACTCTCAGTGTCTCTGTCATACCTGGTTGGCAGTTTTGGTGCTGATGCATGGGGCAAGCTTGACCACTGGAACATCCCGCCCCTCAGTTTGCTGTGCTTCAAGACAGTTCTGCCTTTGCTGGATCACTCCAGATTTCGAATGTGAATTATCTGGAACTCTGGAACAAAACATAGCATGCTACTTATTTTCCCACTTGTTTGTGTAATTAATAGTTCTGTATACGCAGATTCAATCATCAGTCCCATAAGAACATACAATACCAATTGGAAAGAGGGCCAATTAGACATAACACACAATAACACTCACTTGAGCTCTGGATAGACATTGTCCAAATACCACTGGAAGGATTTACAGTTCAGACTCTTTCTTAGCTGTTGTCTACCACGAACGCTGCCAGGAGATACAAAAACAAGAGATGAAACCTTTTTACATAGTATAGTGACTCCCTATCATAACACACAGAGATCCCCTTTCCCACACATGGTGTTCACACAGTCATAGTCGTCAAGCATGTCAGAGAGGAAATCAAATTCTTTTGCTGTCATGTGCAGCAGATTCCTGATGTCATTCCTAAAAGACTGACATGACATGATTGCTGGTAGTGCATAGTATAAAAATAGTTGCCTTTTTTGCAATATACCTCGGGTTCTCTGATCGCACAACAGGCGATCCCCACTGCCTCACAGCCCCAACCAATCCTTCCTCCATATAATTCTCTTATTTCTTTTTTTTTTCTTGTTTCCATACAAAACAGTTATAAAGTAACATGATAGACACCTCTTGCGCTTACTATCAGGAGAAAGTGGAATTTAACAATCAGGTATGTTTTGTAGGGGATCTCTCCAGGTAAAAGATGGTGTAGTGTGTTAGACTCATCTATGAACACTTGTGTAGTTTACACACTGCTACGTCCGCCAAACAACTTCTCAAAGTTGTGTATTGTGCACTTGGCTTAACTCACTCTCCATAGGACTTGCCCCTGGCTGCCGGTCGAGCAAAGTAATAGAAGATTTTAAACTCATCCATCCACACCTCAGCAGTACGTCTTGTGTTCCTGAAACCAACAACACCACAATTGTAAATGATTTTAGCATAAGGATATTGAGTAGCAATCCTGGTGACCCTATTCACCAATCGTTTGTGCTTACCTGCTGTAAAACTGGCATGAAAGCGGATAAGTAGATTGAGTCATGTTGATGAAACTGCATCATGTAAAAGCATCGCAAATACAAACTGCCAACACCTCATATTTAAACACAACAAGTAAAAATGAAATAGCTAACGAGAATCAAGTAATGTCTTTTATAATCGATACATGAAAAACAGTGAACAAGACAGAATGTTAGGTGTGCTGGCATTTTGTTAAGCGAAAAACATTTCTGAACAACAAAAATATGGGACTGAGCAATAACTTTCACTTCTAGGCAATTCATTTATGATCTGTCTAGAGATCAGGCCAGAAATAACGATGAGTCAAGTGGGAGATATCATGACTCCATATTAAAGTACCAAACAATTTAAACACTAATCACACTAAAATTAAGCAGTATGGAATAAAAATACATGCATACACAATATCCATAGACGTTCTGTTACAACAGTTAGAGTAACCTGTTTAAAGAATGTCTTTAAGACTCTGTCCAGTACCTTGTTTTACATGTAGACTCAATGAAGGAGGCAAGTCAGAGGATCAGAAAAAATAAATATGTAACTTTTACAACTTCAAAAGCAAACCTTTGCCAATTGTCATGTATATCAGAGAAGGAACTCTGAACTACAGTTCCCAGCAGCCACTGCACCTCACTGCATCACAGTCACATGATCACCTGCATCTGAATCAGGTCATGTTAACTAGCACCTATGTGTATATAGCCACAGTTTGCACGACACGCCTTGTCTTATGTTTGTCTTTCTTTGCCATTGTCTCTGTTGCTGTGTTTATGGTCTCTGTTTCACTGTTATTCTTTGACTTAGTGTTTTGCTGCCTATTCATAGTTCTTGTTATGTGTGTTTTTTTTTTGGTATTAATTAAAATCTATCTGCACTTGCATTCATCTCTGCCTTGAAATCGTGACACCAATGATTAGGCCTACATTTTAATCATAAATGATTCATTGCAATGTTTACACACATAACAGCACATGCATTAAAATGAGTATTTAAATAATTTGATAAACCTCTCTACTGTGGGGTTATACATGATGCTGTGGGCTAGTTGACGATTATGTAAGTATGAACATATTGCTGAAGGGATCTTACTTAATATAAGTATTGGCATTGCCATCTGGAAAGATGTATGGGTGTTTCTTGCGGAAAACATGGCCGACTCTGCTGCATGGGACAATCTCCAGACTTCCCCCACACATCCACGCCCTGAACGAGATCTCTGTGGGGAGGTGAAAATACCAGGAATGCATTAGTATGGAATTTTAATCAGCATTTAGAGCTAAACAAAATACTGCTAAAGCAGAATATGCATTGTGCTGCTTTCTGTCAACATGATAACTGTATTGCAGAAGAAAAAAAAACCCATGAAGAACAAAATCAGTTCTGGTAGAACATCAGTTGTTCATCAGTTGTTACTGCAACCGAAGGCACACTGACCCAAACTTAAATAAAAATCTCTGAATAGCTGTTGTCACGATCTCGCCAGCAGATGGTGCTGTGGCGATGACGTGCACAGCCTGCTGGAGAACGCGTGCACGTGCTTGAAGTGCGCATGGACGCTAAGACTTTCTTTACAATGGATATGTGCACTTGTTTTGGTTTCTGTTCTGTCCCTGCCCGTTCAGCTATTGGTGGAGGTGCGAAGGTGTGTTCTGAAATGTTGCCAGCTGTCAGCAGTTAAGTTAATTGTGACTGGTTATTTAAACCCCTCACGTTGCTATACACGTCGGGCGGTATTAGCATAGAGTAATGATGGATTAAAGGAAAGACGGAATGTATAATGGTGCCAGGCAGTAATGTGTCCATGCTCTGTCTTGTTTCCTGTTCCTAGTTTCATGCTCTAGTTAAAAGAGTGTTCCTGCCATAGTTAGAAGAGTGTTCCTGCCATTGTTAGAAGAGTGTTCCTGCCATAGTTAGAAGAGTATTCATGCCATAGTTAGTGTTCCTGCCATAGAGTGTTCCTGCCATAATTAAATGAGTGTTTATGCCATAGTTAAATGTGTTTATGCCATAGTTAAATGTGTGTTTATGCCATAGTTAAATGCATGTTCATGCCTTAGTTAAACGAGTGTTTCCTGCCTTAAGTGTAAATAAAGACTTTACTCCTGCGCTTACTTCTTGTTGAGTCCTGTTTCGTAACAGCTGAAGTTATTTAAAGACCTGTTATGCAAATACATTAGAGTAAATCAAACAAACTGGTTTATCACACTGAAATAGTTACAGAGAATGAGGATATATTATAAGTAACTTGTCTTTGCAGCATTCATGGACTCACAGGATACCAGCACACACTCGCTCACCAAAGTTCTCTCCCCCCCAGATATCCATGGCTGTGTCATATTTCCCCAGATGATTGAACCAGGATTTGCTGGTTACAAAGAGCCCTCCAGGAAGAACGGGTGTCCTGGGGATTTCAGGATATTGAGAAATTATTAATAACTCTGCTGGAAAAATGATTATTTCACAGTTGAGGTCTACATTTAAACTGTTTCCATTAAATGCCCAGAGGTCTGTTTAGTAGATATTCTGATGTAAAATCAATAGCATGTACTGTATATAGCAATTGGTATAATTTCATATACCCCCCCCCCCCCCCATCTAGATGGATGGATAGATGGATGGATTTATTAGAAAAATAAACAGTACTGCCTGTAACATTAAAAATGTACTGTACTTTTTTTAAAAAATTAATTAATCTATAAATATGAATATATATTAACTATTAATGCATTTGAAGGAAAATTAAGGGAAGTTTACGGGAATATTTGTGTAAATGAATAGGAAGGAAGCTCAGCTAAAAAGGTGTAGCCAATTAATTATTGTATACAATAGTTAAATGTTCAATCTGGCCTTACTCAACAGCCTAAATACTAACAATACATATTGTTTGTGTTCAGAGATCATGCAGTGGTGTATTGGACTACAGTATCACTACAAGCCAATAAAAATTATTAATTAAATTATAAACTCAGAAATCTTTAAATTGTATTCCAAATGTGTTTGAAATATTTCAATGTCAGACAGGCAATGCCCATTACTTCACTCTAATCTAGTCTCTTCTATATCAGGCCAGCAATTCCACAGGCCTTTGTGAAGTAAAGAGATGGTGAATGAGACAAACTGCATGCAAAAAAACCCCCAACCACTGCTTTTTGCACCAGCTAAACGTACAGTGGTGCTTGAAAGTTTATGAACCTTTTACAATTTTCTATATTTCTGTATAAATATAATCTAAAACATCAGATTTTCACACAAGTCCTCAAAGTAGATAAAAAGAACCCAATTAAACAACTGAAATAAAAGCGTTATACTTTATTTCATTTATTTATTGAGGAAAATGAACCAATGTTATATATTATTTTCTGTGAGTGTATATATAGAAAATTCAAAAGGGTTCACAAACTTTCAAGCACCACTGTACGTTTGATCCTAAGCCAGTCCTGAACCATACAGTTAGTCGTTAGTCACATCACCAGTCAATTAGAAGCACAATTCCACATAAACAGGAAATATTACATACATGATTGAGATTATGTTGATATTTGCTTGATCTATTCAGTTTTTTGAGCCTTCGGGCCACAAATTTATCGCCATTTCAATGAAGAAACAACTCGAGAAAAAATGCACAATGCCTGCTAACATAATCCTAATATGCATTTGAATCTATGAATGCATAAATTACATTAATGGTAAATGTTGATAATATTCTGTTGTGTATACATATACACATATTCTGTTGTGCCTTATTAATATCGCAATTTGATTATATTTTGTACTACACTAGGAAAGAGCTATCCACATTGACTGATATAAAAACAGCTGATGTGTAGTTTTATAATCTCTCTCGTGTATGTGTTCCAGTACAGAAACTGTATTTTTGTGAGATGTCCATTGATTAAATACCATCACTATGTACTTGATGAAAACAAAATAGTAAATAGTAGTTCAACATTCAAACTAGGCTATGACTGAACTAATGTTCAGTTGGTGCACAGGCTGGAAGGCTTTATCTCCCTCAGGCTGCCAATCACTGGCTGTATGTTCTAGCTCAGATATGGGAATAGCCCCTCTTAATGCTCCTTTTCACCTACTTAATAGGTTCTGTGGGGTTGATTCTCTTGGCTCTCTTCTCAGCAGATAGCTGTTCCCACTTGAAATGGAGACTCCAGTCAAAGCCTGAGACGGAGGATAAGAAAATGAGCCAGTCACATATAAGCAGTGGTTCTTATATTCACCGTGTACTCATTTTAAGCAACTGAGATTAAATATTCCTTATGCTGTGCCTTTTTCCATATAATAAATAATGCAATCCTTGTGACCAGTAGATCGGTGGATGTGGACAGAGCGGTTTCAGTTTTGATTCTTACCACCCTGTAGGTTTGATGAAGCAGCAATGTAGGCAAATGAGTCCATGTTGATGATGTCTATCACTGGGCTGGCAATACAACTTGGGTCCTGAAATTAGCCAAGCCTGTCATAAAGCAGCTTTTCTTAACATATTTAATGTATTTCCTTTTACTCAGCACAATACATTCAGCAAGCTTCTGGCACAGAACATCAACCTCGAGCTTGTGCAGTGAGATGGGAAATTACTAACATGTGAAACCTGCGTGAAGTTGGCCCCCCACCCAACGCAAAACGTCAGCAAAACAGTCTCGATTGTTTGTGGTCCGTTTGTGCTGGTTTGTTCCATAAAAATTTTCGCTTGTGCTGCTTCGGTTTTGGAAATATTAAAAGAATATTTATAGGTCCTTCTGAGGTCATTCTGCCCCCCAACATGCTCCAAATTCACCCCAAATAGGCTCAATCGTTTGTGCTCCATTTGTGGTGGTTTGTGCCGTTAAAAGTTTCGTTTGTGCTGCTTCCGTTTTTAAAATAATAGACATTGAATTATGGTGCGATGACGTCACCAGCCCCCGACATGCTCCAAATTCAGATTGCTGGGACTAAGGCTGCTTCTAAGGTCAAACAGACTTCATATAAAACCATAATTAACTTTTTCACACCATCTGTTGTTACCCAGAAGAGGATGGATTCTCTTCTGAGTCTGGTTCCTCTCAAGGTTTCTTAGGGAACATCTTAGGGAGATTTTCCTTGCCGCAGTCGCCACCGGCTTGCTCAATTGGGATAAATTCACACATTTAAAATATGTATACCGTGTTTATATGATTCTGTAAAGCTGCTTTGAGTCAATGTCCATTGTAAAAAATGCTGTACAAATGAAATTGAATTGAATTGAATTGAACTATCTGTCTTCAAACCAAGACTAGAGTGCAAACACCATCAAGCCCGACTTCAAGAGAGACAGAAACGACTTCTCCAAGCAGGAGTAGGAAAACAAGGGTGTGTGGCCTACAACAAAAATACTTGAACTTGTGAAAGTAAATGTAAACATTGCAATCAGTGTTTTGTGTATAACACAGCATGTGGGCATATTTTGTTTTTTTTCTGACATTCCTGTCACTCTACTTCTAAGGTCATCATTGTTTTCGTTATCCAATGTATTTCTGTTTGCTCTATGTGCCATTTGTGTGTCTATATTGGTGGTGGGATGGGTTTCTTTTGTCTCCTCTCCCCTTATCTAGGCCCCGCCTACTTCATCCGCCACGTTCTGGCTTGTTGGCTTGCTAGTGGATGATCACGTCTTGTCCACGCCTGCTCCAGCTTTGTGCGACAGGATTGATTGCCTGCACGTTTCCGGAAGTGTACTTAAGCCTCGTCAGTCTCCATCCCAGGACAGATCATTGCCATTGCTTTGTATATAGAGAGAAGTGCTTTTCACCTGTATATGACTGTTTCGCCTGTCTATGACCTTATGCCCGATTTGACTTTGTTTATGCTCTTCCCCGTTACGATTCATGTGATACTTTGTGTTTATATGTATATATTATTTTGTTAATTAACACACTAATAGTCACCTCTGTAAATAGTGCACGGTTAAGAGTGGTTTGTAGGAAGTCGGCGCCATTTGTGTTGATTCTTCATTTCTCCTGGCTTTGGGTTAGCTAGGGAGTGCGGGAAGACGTTGTATTTTTGTTTTCTTTTCTTGTAGTTTAGTTAGTTTTCTTTTGGTAAAGTTAGAGGGTATTTTTGTTTATTTTGGCCTGGCCGGCTTCTGAAGAGTGAAACCACTATATATATAAAAGGTGCTCTGTCTGGAGAATAAAACAAAGTAAATGCAGTCTTGGTCTCGCCAACCCTTTTCTTTTTTTATTTTATTAAAAATGTTGCGGCCCGACCTAGACTGGGTCAAAACAATCATACACCTCCCAGATACATGGAGACCTCCTGCAGTAGGCCACATAATGTCCAAGAGCATCCTGGGTTAAGCCTTCTCTGAAAGCAATGACTGCCATTAAAGTAAGTCTCTCTCTTTGGAGCATCAGACTGGAGGGAAATTTACAGAAAGAAAATTCTGTGGAGGTGGTTCACAGGTCAGTGTCAATCCACAGAAGTTCTCCCAGACTGTAACTGTGAGAAACTTTAGCTGCATAGAGCACTTTTCCTGAGGTAAAGTCTGCCTTGAATGCAGAGGGACACTGACAGACTTCCTATTGGCCTGAGGCAGAGGGACTCCAGAAGGTTAGGGCCTTCTTCCACCACGGTCTGAAGATGAGCCATGCTAGAAGCCTGCAGTACAGCAACAGAAGTACAAACAAAGGGAATTTCCCTTGTGACTTCTGTGCTGAGACTGCAATACTATGAGGGGCACTGTTGTGTGAAGGAAACACATGCACGTTGTGTCATTGACTTTTCAATGATTGTGGAGATGTGGCACTGTGCCTCGATTTGGAGAGCACCAGACTTCAATTGGACAGCTTTGAATATTCCACTCAGAAGCTCTGCCTTCTGTATGTAGACCTGTGTTTTTCAGACCCTTTGTGGTGATTGTTTTCACTAGCTGGAGGAGGTTTTGTTGGACTCCTCACCGCAAACAATATTTCCAAAAGTGACACTATAGCAGAAAGCACAACATAAGAATGGACAAAAAGCATCAAATGCACATGTGTTCAGCACAGAGATTCTTGATTTCCTGAGTTTAACAGGCTGTTGATTATTTCCATTTTTCAACAGTTCCACTTTCAGTCTTTTCCCCTCACGGATGGATCAGCGTGGGCAAGGAGAGAGGTATGACGTCTTCTTCCTCTTTTTGCGTGGAACCGGTAGGTTTCTCCAGTTTTCAATAGCATCTTCATCTGTTGGATGGATATTTGTGACAGTGTCAGACTTCCCAGAACAGGAAGCATCCATTTCTGGTTTTCCATCTACACTGCAAGTTGTGCTGTGTAAATTCGCATATTGCCCTCAATGAAAGACAGATGTCGAGCAATGAATTGATCCACCGATTTGAAGCCCCGATTTGATGTTTTTGAACTCTGCTCAACATTGGCTGAACTTGTGGTGATGGTGCTTCTGAAATGAGGGATCATTACCCCTGTCCAGAGTGTTAAGTAACTTGCAAGCCAGATTATATTGGGAATAATCTCAGGGAGGAAGTGCATATTATCATGTTCACCGTTAGCCACGGCAAGTGACCTGCTCTTCTCACATATGTCTGTCCCCCACTGCCGTAGGTCTGTCTGCGTTTGGTCACATGGATCCACTTTTTCCAGGTTCTCACCCTCTACATCTGGAATGATTACACACTCTTCTGCAATTCGGGCTTTCAGATATTTCTTACACCTTTCTGATATAAGGAGGGCTCCAGAGCTGTCATTGCCCTCTGCTTCTCTGAGAGCCACAACAGTAATACTGCATAGTAGCTCTCTTGCATTGTCCATGGATGACTTGAGAAGCTGTGCCATTGACCTCACAAAGAAATCTTTAATGCGATGTGTTTTTTTCTTCAAGCAGTCACACTGGCAGATCATCTTGATGTAGTGTGCAACATCAACCCGAACAAAACAAGGTGGCACTTTTGCTGACTCTTTAAGACAGCACAGCACTCATTGATGTAGGTCTTCATATCAGGATGAGGAGTAAAAGCCTTGACCAGAGCTCCAAGCAAAACCAGAGAAAAGTCTCTCATAATCTCTTTTGGAATTGGTGCACCTGCACGTATCCATTCTGTCAGCCAATGTGTTATCGCATTAACATTGTGTCTCTCTGACAGCTTTTGCACCACTGGGACACTTGAACTCTCATCCCCTGCCAGAACACCCTGATATAAGAAGATATGGCCAGACATGCCATTTGGTCTCTGTAGTTTCCTCAATACTCAGCCAGTTGCACCAAAGCTCACAGTTGGGTAAGTAGACTTCTTTGATAATAACTTGTACATAAACATTTGTGTTTGACTCCAGTAGTGACAGAAAAACTTGTCCAGTCCAATGTCTTTAATGCTACCAGTGTGAGGTGCACTGTATTTTAACAGCCAGTGTGCAGGGAGTCATCAGTGTTTTTAATTATACATTTGAGCACCATTGGGCTGTTCATTTCAGGCTCTCTGTCACATTTTATGTGAACGTGGCCACGACATTCCTTACAGTTGCCTCTGATTTCTTTGAATTTCTCTGTGGCCCATGGATAGACTTTGGCTCTTTTAAAGACTAATGTGCAGGGGCTTTTTACTTCTTGCCATATGTGATTATTTATCACATGCGTCCACAATGCCAGGCTTCAAAATGGTCTATTCCCTTTTTTGTGTTTTAGAGAACCCCGCATTGTGCCCGATGCTCCCTGGGATAGGCTCCAGGTTTCCTTGTGACCCTGAAGGAGTATAAGTGGTATAGAAGATGGATGGATGGATGGATGGATGTGTTTTAGAGAACTTGTTTTTGTATAGTTTTTTTGTATAGTGTATAGTTTTTAACTGTTTCAGGCATAAATTCAATCCATTTCTGAAATGGAACTTCAGCATAAAAAGTACAGCAATCTTTTGGTCTGGGGGAAAGGGACCCTGGATCAAAATCAGTGTCATCACTACTGCCACTTGTTTCATGATCACTTTCATAAATAAACCCTAAAGCACACCAAATGTTGTGTCTGTTCAATTTAACGAAAGTATATAGAGCCTTTGCAGTGATCTTGTTTTCTAGCCGCTCACTAAGCTCTGTCCAGATGCTCTGATTAGGAGTAGCTGTGTTGCCATTTTGGACTATGGCCTCTTTTGATGAACAGAGAACTGTGAAAATGGAATACCTGATGACTGCTGGTTTCTTGAATAACCATCTGGAATAGCCAAAACATAATTACCCACTGAAATAATCCTGAAAATTGTCATATTCAGTATAAACTTGTTTTCATGTATTACTGTATTTGCCAGAATACAAGGAAAATATAACATAGTAATAAAATATAAGGATATAATATCTTATATTAGGACCAATATGGTAATGTTGGCCCCTAGATGCACAACGTATTCAAAAAACTAACATGGGTCACATGTGCAGCTGTAATTAGCATTTCATAGCTACATTAGCCATATTAGTATTAGCAATGAGTTTTCTGTTGAATGAACATTGACAATCTTAACTCTCTTGAATGTTGTACCATTATGATTGAAGTTAACTAATAATATTGTAACTAACAGTGTTAATACATTGTACTTACACTGGCCAGAATTTTGATTTAGTAACAATATATCGACTTTTCCTATACTAACTTAACACTAATTTCCACAAGAGCATCTTGACCTGAAGTGTCACTTGCACCTAGTGTCGCAAATGATACTCCTTTTAAATAAATGAAAAGTTCAATCATGAGAGACCAGTGAATAAAGTAAAGATAATTGTTGATTGACCAAATGATGAGAGGATTAGTCCTGACAAAGTCTTTGGCAATTCGACTCTAAAAGAGTGCTCACACCGACCAGCACAAACATACAAGACTATTTGGAGTGAATTTGGAGCGTTTCGATGTCTCATATTTTAAAAATGGAAGCAGCACAAATGGAGCACAAACTATTGAGACTATTTTGGGGCCTTTTTGCATTGGGGGTGCGGGTGAGGGGTTACTTCACGCAGGTGCAGGAGAACTATATTTTTTTCTTAATGTTTTCTAAATATTGTAATAAAAGTTTCTTAAATTTCATCCTAGTTCGCTGGTTCCTGATGTCCTGATATGTTAGCTCTCACTAATCTACTAAAGAGGCATTTGTTGAAATGCACCAAATTCACTAAGTGGTGTGACATACCTAAAACATGAGCTAGCAAATCCATAAACTTAAAAGGGAACAATAGCATTGAACTCCACTACTGTATTATTTATTCCACTTGTATTCCAAGCAATTTAATTTTCTCCCCCCCATTTCCTGACAGATTGTGTCGATTGGGCCTACTCTGTTAGGGTTCTTACTCAATCGTATCTACCCTCCTATATGTTCTCTTCATATTGTGTTTGTTTTTCAAGCCATCCTGCTATTTTTAATCAGGCATCTAGCAACTCAGCCTATTCCCTATGATATTGTGGTCATTTGTATGTGTTTGTTCTGGTCAGGGACATGGTGGATCTAGAACCTGTCCTGGAATCACTAGGCATGAAGCTGGAATACACCTTGTATAGGATGTTAGTCCATTTATAATATATAATATTTATTTCAAAAGAAAATCATTTATAATGTCAGTTGTGTAAACATCGACTTGCCATATTGCAAATTTGGCACATATGGTACCTAGTGGTTCAATGGGTTTGTGTTGGACAAGAAAGTCAGAGAATTCAGCACCTCTTTGATCCTCTGAAGCAGTGGAGGCAGCCAGTCTTTGTTGACCTCACAGTGGCTATCGAGGAAGGTGAGGACTTCTGCTTCAGCAGCATCTGCCCCTCGAACCCTGGACCTGATCAACCCTGAGTAACAAATAGGTGCTAAGTTACAGTACAGCCTGTGATTCATCATCCTCCAAATCACCGATGCAGTGGATAGGATTTTTCAAATTGTAGATACCATGTACATTACAGACATCATACCAGTAAAGCACCAAGCCATCTCGTCACACCCTCTCTCTGATCTAACCCTCTCACGGAAACCTCACATCTGGTTACAATGCTTAGAAATCTCACCTCAAACAGAAGGCTCTCAGCTCTCACTGGTGGGAAACCAACAGCCTTTGTCCTGCACTCGGGCTGCGGAGATTCCCTGCATTGTCTTCCATTTCCCTCACAGCTTACTTTTGGTTTTAATGGTAGGTGAAACAGTTGCTGTCTAACTTCTGCCAGGTATTAAAAGAATTGCAGATCCATGACAGATCACTCAAACATGAAAACACACTTCTCCTAATGCAGTTCTTCTTCTTTTCTTTTCTTTTCTTTAAAAAAAATAAATAAAATTTTTTTACTAAAGATATCCTATTTGCAAAATAGTGTGGCCCAGTAGTTTTTTAATCCACAGCCTGTACTGTACTATCTCTGCACTGACACTTTAGAGGTTTTTTTCTCCCTGATCCTAACAAACCTATGGTCTGAACAGGAAAACAACACAAAAAAATGTTCACTGCATGAGTGTTATGGGACCAGGAATGAGAAACACTAGTGCAGCGCTGTTCTATGCTTTACCTCACACATCACCGTCCAGGCACAGCATCTATTAAGACAGCTGTAACATCCTAAACAATGAACAGCTCAGCAAGGAAACCCACGCTAATGGAATTTCACTAAACAAAGAGTGCCATTTAAACCACTGGGCAGTGACCCCGCCTCGTAGCTATGGATAAAGGAAGCAGTCACTGATGTAACAACATAATTATTTCCCAAAGCCCCTGTGTGTTTTAGTCAGGCACAAGACAAAATTCTTTGCTTGCAAATTCATATATCAAGAGTCCTGATCACTGTTTGCACTATAATGTGTCACATGAAGCTGCTTATATCAAAATGTTGTGTTGTTGTTGTTTTTTTAGAGGTAATATGAGGTCTAGGTAATGTGAAATATGTGTGACAGTGGAACAAACCAAAAATCTTGATTGGAACAAATAATATATAACGCAACAACTAATAATTTGGATCTATACAAGGAAGTGTTAATACTGTTACACTATTCAGCTATTCTGGGAACTGATTACATTGACACTCTAACTACTAACTACTCACACTACATGTATTTACACATACACACAGTGCCAAGACAACACAAGTGTGACCAAAGAAAAAAAACATCAACGTGGAATGCAGAAGAACAGCAGAAAAATTCAAGCAAAGACATTTGAGTGATGTTATGCATGTGAATAATGATTATTTTTATAATGACAGTCTATTGTTTGTTCTGGGAAACAGAGCACAGGACAGCAAGTATTGTGAAACGTGATAGTTAGCAGAAAAAAATTCCAACAGTGCTTGTTTAAGCAGCTTACTAGAATAAGCCAATGGCTAAAGATACTCCTATATACATGTGTCATGGGGAGGATGTGAAAACTTGTTCCGAATGCTTTCCAAAACTGCTAGCATCCTCTTCTCTTTGACTCCAATGAGTTAATACTTACTAGCACCAGTAGATTGCCTTTGACTCCAGTGAGTTAATACTTACTAGCACCAGTAGATTGCTACAGAAATTGAAAGATCTGGGCCTTTTTATAAACACAGAGGCTGCCCTGGTCTTTTTCTGTACAGTGCACTGGTGTTATCAGTACAGTCTGTTGTTCAGGTAGACCACCAGGTACTTCACATGCTCCTTAATGGTTACTGGCTTGACAGGCCCTCTAATATGTGGAAAATCCACCAAATGTTTGGATCTGTTTTAGGATCAGCCTATGAAGTGATGTGACATATGTGACAAATGCCAGGCCTTAAGGGTGTTTGGATGTGATGTCTTTGGCTGTACTATAGCAGACATCTGCTCACGCTAACTTGCTAACCAGTACGCACATAATTACAGAGAACATGTATACGAAGAAATTAAAACAAGCCTACCTTCTCTTCGTTTATTGCGAAGACACTTGACTTTAGGTAACTTGGTGAGAAAAAGACAGTCATTTGCTGAAAGAACAAAGAATATGCATTGATAAGTCCTATCAAATCCCATCATCTTTTCTCCTCCAAGTTATAATACTAGCGCTTATTATTTATTTATTTATTTATTTATTTATTTATTTATTTATTAAGGACCATGCCTTGTTTCCCAAATAGTGCTACTCAAGATAAGCCAATACAACAGTAAACGAAGCAGAAGATTCTACGTTTACATGGACAGCAATAATCTTATTATTGAACTTATTCTGAATAATAAAATATTGTGATTAAGGTGCTTACATGAGTTGCTTTTAGAATATTCCTTTCATGTTCCTGTTTTACATGTTATAGATCATAGATCGATTAACAGCACACGTCATTGCTTCACACACCACGGCGTCCGACATTCCCTCCAGAATTTCATGTATCGACATACGATTCATTTTCGTTATGGTACCGTATACAGTTTTGGGTGTTTCAATTTTAATTTTCCAAAAGCTTCAAGTGCAATTAAGTATTTGTCATGTTGTATGTGCAAATAGACGACTGTTTGAAGCCATCGGCTGCGTCTGAAACCACATACTTACCTACTATGTATTATATAGAAATACACATATTTTGCCTACTATGCATTAGGTAACTACGCAGTTTCAGATACAGCTGTGCTCTCTTGTTTGCCGTAAAATGGTTGAGCACTGCCATGTGTATATGTGTCCTGTCGCAAAATGCTTCCACATGACGTTAATAGTGTGATTAAGGTGTTTACATGTCTGTAATGCACATTGATCATGTGACTAAAATAGGAATACTCCACATGTCTTAATTCAATTTGTTTTTATTTCGAATATGACTTTATACAGATTAATGTCATCAATAATCACTGTTTACATGGTAGATTCTTAATGAGAGTATCGTCTTAATCGGGTTAATATTGGATTATTGTTGTTCTTGTAAACATACTGACTGTCATGACTTACGATCCACACTGAAGTCGTCCACCAGGATGATCTCATGAATCAGATGCACAGGCGTCCGATTCAGCACACTGGCAGAGAGAAGATGAAAGACACATCATTCTGAGTTAGATGAGCTTTTTTTTATCTGACAGGTGGAAAATCACATTCATTCAAAAATAAATAAATAAATAATAGAATAAGTTTGAGAAGTATTAGGTATAAGGCACCAAAGTAAGATACTAGAATGGATAAAGTCCTGGAAGGTGCTTTTAATGTGGCAAAAACCTGACACATTATCATCTGACGCATAAATGTCCTTATCCATCTGTATATATTTGAATATGACGGACCCTGACAGAAATCACTGGAGAAAAAAGGAGGGAAACATTTACTGAGGTGAAACTGAGACTCTAATTTGAATGGCTGAGGTCACACCTGCCCGCACTTATATACACCATTCCATTCTCATTCCAAAACTAAGGGGATTAATATTAATCTGTTCCCCATTAGATGTTATTATAAGCTCCATAATTAGATGTTGAGGAGGCCTGGGGTGCAGTCGGTGTTCCAGTTCATCACAAAAGTGTTCAGTGGGGTTGAGGTCAGGGCTCTTTGCAGGACACACAAGTTCTTCCACCTGCTTCCAACCGTAACCCATGTTGACTTCACATATATGGTGTGGTATTTAAGAACGTAGGGAAGTATTATTACTACTTTTAGCAAACCTGAACCCTTTATAACTTATTTTTATGGAGAGTAACCATCTTCACAAAACACCAACGAATCTGTTTATAAGCTGAAGAATGTCGGTGCTAACAGCATGTCCTGACTACTTTTATTTATTTTTGAACATGGTACTGTTTAATAGAACTAAGTGTAAAGGGGTTGTCTCACCTCCTCAGTGTACGCAGTAGAGTGGAGCGGGCTTCGTTGTGCAGTGTGATCACTATACTGGTGGATGGCAGCTCAGTGTCATAGTGCAGCATTGTACACCTGATGAGAGGACAGGGCACAGAAATCATGACACAGCATTCCCCGCAGCAAAGTTACACAATGACCAAGTGTCATTATTACAGAGAACGTTCCAAGCCCAATTTAAAAAAAAAAACAAAAAACCATAATACACCACATATATATGTAGAATGCTGTTTTTATTCAAATTTATGAAATAAATACACCAAAAATCTCTGACGGCTCTTCTCTGAGCTTGTTGTGATTCCATCTGCCTTAAAGCAAGCATAACTTCATTAGTGACGGAGCAGGTAAGGCACATAATCACAGTCAAGGACAAAGTAGAATAAAAAAACAGTAATATCAACACAGTAGAAAGGCTTGTTAACAACAGAGACAACTGAGCATGCTGCATGCTTCTCGCTCAGAGCGAGGGAAAATCCTGAGGGGAATCAACAACACACCCCCCCCCCCCCCCCCACCCACCCACTTTTCTCAAAGTGCCAGAAAACTCTCCCTCCCCCGGTGGTACTGGCCCTTTGGGCAAAATGTTCACGCAGCCACTCAGGTCCAGAGGCAGGCATTGTCCAACAAGTAGCTGGTTCCTTGAGGAGCCGAGGAGCAGACATGAGGCTAGGGCAGGTTCACCAGGGTCGTTAGGCAAGAACCAGGCTTGGGAAGCTGTGTCTTCAGTTTCAGACAGGAGCTTGACTTGGTGGGCCAGCCTATTGGCCTCAGGCAAGAGTCGAGCTAGTTGAGCCGTCCAGTCGGCGTCAGGTGGAAACAGAGCTTAGTCGTTGGTCTCAGGCATGAGCATAACTTGGTTGGCTCTGTCAGCAGCCTCAGGTGTACTGAGGAGCTCGTCATGTTTTAGGTAAATTCATTAAAAACATTATTTACAGCTGTTTGTTTTACCTTTGATTTCGTTAGTATTTAAACCCCTTGTGTATCTTTGTTAGATGTAAAGTATTGTGTGTTATGTGTTTTCTGCCAGACCCGTACCAAGCCTATTATCTTCGTGTTTCTCGTTTCATGGTTTTGGTCCTGTTTTGTCTTCAAGTTTCTGATTCTCGCTTTGGCTAGTTGATTTTGTTTGCCGTACGCCTGACCATTTGCCCCTTTTGACTATGTTTGTGCTACACAATTTGGATTATCTGTCTGCCTCTCTTTAATAAAAAACTGCACTTGCATATGTCTGATATTTCATTACATGACAACATGTCCAACAACAACTAGTTCATTTTAAAACTTACTCCATTAATATGTCTTTTTCCTCTAAAAAGAATAAAAATGCAGAAAGAAGAAGAATATTATGTAATAAGTAATATATTAATATTTATATAATATTTTGCATTGAATAATTCTCTGTAAAAAAAACATAATTTGATCTTCTACAAACTAGTACAGGGCCTGACTGCTTGTGTAAATGTGAGATTTTTCTACGTTTTAATAAATTTACCAAAATTCTTCAAAACCTGGTTATGCTTTTTCATTATGAGATTAATGTGAAAAATGAAACCATTTTTGATTGTGATTGTGTGCCATAATATACAGTATACTCAGCCAACAGCTTAACATTACTGTATTTAACAGAAAGCTATAGTATAGTTTTCAAGGTATTTGGCAAACAGAGCAGGATTATTCATATGTGTCAACATTTTTTTGAGAGAATGTCTAAGGCAGCTGTGAAAGAAGCAGCAAGAAATCATTAGATACGTCTGTATTTATGAGGCTATGAACAATGGCAGTGTTTTAACATCTGGACATCCTCTAGTGGGCGACTAGGCATTGGTGGGATTATAGTTCTGTGAACCTATTCGCAGAGTAACTACTTGGTTGACAATGGTTCTGAGTGACAGGGAACCCATGGAATACAATACAATGCAGTGGTGCCTTCATACAATAATTTTTCATTATAGCAAAAAACAAAAATAAGTATTGCTTGAAGTTGTGCCTTTTTAAATTTTTTAATCAAGTCCAGACTACTGCAGCACAGACCTCCTAGAGTGGTACGCCTCTCAGGATCACCCATCAGGTACGTCACAGCTTGAAGCCGGTCAGTAGGCCGTGGTAATATCCTGTCATCCAGTGGGATAATCTCTGCTTAGAGAGGGAGCACCCCATGTCTTTGCACTGAGACAGAAGAATAACTGGTCTGATGAACAAATATTTGCTGTGTGGTTCAAATAGTGCAATAAGGCACGTACCGAACACAATAGGGAATGTTCTGCAAACTGACTTTCACAGAACACCGTGAGGTCAGTCACCTGGTTCACAAATTTTTTAGAAACATAACCTTAGACCTCAACCCTGTGTCACCAGCGCATGCATGCAGTTCTGCTTTCCTGTTAAGGAACTCCAATCCAAGGGGTTCAAAATCCCATGCCTGATTCCTGGGAGAGCATGGTGATTGGTTGCATCTAACTTCTTTCAGAAATGCTGCTATGCTGAAATACCCACCACATTACCATAATATTATTGTACACTTACCACAGACAGGGACCTGCCATCCCATGGCAAAATGGGCTAACAGGGTTCTAGCATTCAGGATAATATCCCAGACTGCTACTGTATAGTCATTATTCAACCCATGGGGGCAGTCATCAAATTTATGTGTGCAGACATCCTGGCTGAGAATCCCACACTGTTGTGTCTGTGACAATGAATCTGGATTTCCAGTGCTTCTAAGCCACTAGCGAGAGCAGCAGTTGGAATCAGAGTCTCTTTGGCCCTTTCAAGGGTCTTGAGTAGAACCAGCATTGCTGAATGCTGTGTAGAGTAAGTCGCTCTCAGCAAGAGACAACAGGCGATGTGAAAAATCAGAGCACTGAGTGCAACAATCAGGGCCATACATAGCATTAGAACAATTTCTAGCTAATTTGTAGAGAGCATAGGAGGGATGATAACAAGTTTAGTAAGCCAACAAGAGAACCCAATCTTGCTAGTAGCCACTGAGAGAATATAAGAATGTTCTTGCCACACCCTGAAGGAGTTGATGGGAGATGATGGGAGTCTATCACAAGCTTTGGAGCATGGGATTTTTCCCATGGGATCTCCAAGATACACAAAAGGTCTGACATGGACCAAGTCAAGTAGAGTCAAAGGAACTGAAGTGACTGTGCATAGCATACTTATTCTAAGTACTACTGTATGTCATGGTCATTGCATGACTTTGTGGGAAGTCGCAGCATAGTGGGCACACGTACTAGGGGATATTCAGGTGTGAAGTAGAACCTTACGCACACAGCCTACCTGTAATGTCGGGTGTCTTTAAGTGCTCTGTTGCTGGGGATCCTCTCACTCTCTCTTTGATTGAAAGCATACTGACTGTAAGGATCTTGGCCTGGCTTCCACCTGTCAGCATTGAGGTAGTTCTTCTCTTCGAACTCATCCAAGAGATCATCCCATTCTGTATTTGATATCTGGAACAAAAGCAATCATGCACCGTTGTAGATCAGTCTGCTGTTAGGAGTTCTGTAGATAATCGAGCAGCTGTATTACCGGCCCTGAGCTGGTCTTGAAAATAGCTGAGAACAGCATCATGGATTTTTCCGCTTTATAAATACTCTTTATTTAAAATGAATCATGACCTCTTTCCTTCCCCCCCCCGCCCCCCCCCCCTTTAAAATTTTTTTTTTTTTATACCTTTTCAGGAAAAAAAAAAGACAGTCATATGCATAAATGTATTTTCCTTCTAATGGAATAGCATTGCAGGTTAGATCAGCCACACCACAAACACGTCAGTCATCCAGCCCATCATTCAAAGCTAACATTATTATTACATAGTCAACCATTTGCATTAATGTTAGCTAGAAGTCTATGCCAAGTTGTGTTGTTTGGGCCAGGTAAGAAAGTAAACAGATAGTCAAAGCATTGGCAAGAGGTATTAGTCTCATTTGATTAAATGCAGCATCTGTGCTGATTGAACTGGCTTAACTTTTCAGAATAATGTCGTTATGCTAATTAGGCTATATGTGGATGTTGGGGAAAAACCCTGTAAACTGACAATTATATGTAGCATTGAATGATGACAGAGACAGGGCAGGACAGGAAGATATTTAATGGTACAGAAGGGCATTGTAGATGTTCTGTAGTGTGAAGCAACCTTGCACGTTTTTTCAGTGCTGGTGAGGATGTCATAACCTGCTGCTTTGAAAAAGCGACATCATCATCTTAACAACCGGTAATAAAGGTGGGTAATTGTAGGTGTCCTTTTCCAAAGCATAACGAGGGCCAGGCTTTCAGTTCAGGCTGCAGAAAATCAGCTAAAAGCCTGTGGAGTCTACAGAAGGAGCACTAAATCTGACATTTTCATTTACACAATTCAGATAACAGAATACAATATACAGTAGGATATCGAAGTATTAAAATGTTGGATCTAGGAGTGGAAAGGTACTGTATGAATAATTCATGGTATGTTAATCATATAGCCCAGATTTCAGGAGAACACAGCTATCTGGATGACATTAAATAATTCTGTAGTGGCAATGAAGGCCACTTAGTGAAATGATGTGTCCAGATGAATTACTGAAATAAATTCTAAAAGGCATTGTTTCATCCGCTTAATGTAGTTCTTTCCCCTCCAATGTAAAAAGAAGTGATTCATATGTTATATAATTTTATAATAAGGTACTAGGACAGAAAAACGTAACGTTTTAAAATATTAAATATTAATAAATATTACAATGAACATTCTGTTGTGTTTGCTAAATTATGTTGTTTTTAGAATATACAGTCAGGGCCATAAATATCTGGATGTTGACATTGTTATTTTCATTGTCTACCACAGTATACTGGAGCAGAAATTACATATGAGCTCAAAGGGCAGACTTTCAGCTTTATTTTGAGGATATTTACATCCAAATCAGATGAACAGTGTAGAAAGTACAACACTTTATATATCTGGTCCCTCCCTTATTAAGGGATCAAAAGTATTTGGACAATGGTCTGCTCAGCTGTTCCATGGCCAAATTCTCTTATTCTCTCATTATTTCACTGACAAGTAAGCAGATAGAAGGTCTAGAGTGGATTTGGCATTTGCATTAGGAATCTGTTGCTGTTAACTCTCGATATGAAGTCCAAAGAGCTGATGGGTTTGTTTTGAGAGTTCAGGCTAATGATGGCAGTGGCAGTGGCCAGTAAAGCAAGCCATCATTAGACTGAACAATCAAAACAAACCTATCGAAAGATAGCACAAACATGTGTGGTAAAATGTGTGGTAAAATCAACTAACTTGTACAATCATGAACAAAAGAACACACTGGTGAGTTTAGGAACACCAACAGGCCTGGAAGATCACAGAAAACAAGTGTGGTGGATGACAGAAGAATTCCTTCCCAGCTGGCCAGATGAAGAACATACTCCAGGAGGTAGGCGTACCGTATCTCTGCCAAAGTCATCAATTAAAAGACGCCTTCACCAGAGTAAATTACAGAGGGTTTACCAGAAGATGTACGCCATTGGTAAGCCTCAAACCCAAGAAGACCAGATTAGAGTTTTTGATAAAAAAAAACATCTTTAAAAGCCTCCAGGAACAGCATCCTAATCCTCATCCTGAGAGATGAGACAAAAATCTATGTGTAGCAGAATGATGGTAAGAGAAGTTTTTGGAGAAAGGAAGGAACTGCTCGTGATATGAAGCACACCAGCTATTTTATGGTGTGGGCGAGTACGGCTGCCAGGGGAGCCAGTTCTGTTGTATTTATTGATGATGTGACCGCTGAGAAAATCAGGAGGATGAATTCTGAAGTGTACAGGGAGATATTATCTGCTCACATTCAGATAAATGCTTCAAAACTTATTGCTTCATAGTGCAGATGGACAAATGACCTGAAGCGTTCTTCAAGAGCAATCCAAGAATTTTTTCTAAAGCAAAGAAGAAGAATGTTTAGTAACTGCCAAGTCAATCACCTGACCTGAATCCCACTGAGCTGCTTTTCACTTAGTGAAGACAAATCGCCCCAAGAACAAGCAGGAAGTGAAGACAGCAGCAGTAAAGACCTGGCAGATTATCACCAGAGAAGATACCCAGAGTCTGGTGATGTCTATAGACACTTTGCAACCAAGTATTAAAAATGACGATTAAATTTATGATTGTTGGCTTGTCCAATTACTTTTGGTCAACATATAGAAAGTGCAATCATTCTGACACTGTTCAGCCAATCTGGATGTAAATCCACTTAAATTAAAGCTTAAAGTCTGCACTTTGAACTCATTATTTCAACTCCAACATACTGTGATCGACAGCTAAGATAACAAAAATGTTGTCTAAATATATATAGATAGGGTGTGTTGTAAATGAGAGCTGCTGAGCCATAGTTACAATCACCCGACTTCTGCAGTTCTTACTGGCAACTGGAAGGTAACACTGTTTCGGTAAGTTCAGTTCAGTCCAATGGTTCTTATTCACTGCTGTAAAGCGCACAACCAGCATTTACATAATAAACCTGAATTCAATTTTTTGACACAATAACATCCTCATGTCACATGTCCAATCATATTTCTTTTTTTTCTTTTTTTTGGTTTTTATTGTTTTGTTTTTGTTTGTTAAATGAGATTTCGTGTTCAACTCAGCAGCCTCTTTTTTTGTTGTTGTTGTTGTGAAGAATAAATAATGAAACAACAGCGCTGCAGTGACAGGTCAGTATTCTGCTCTCTCAAATTAATTCCCCTGAAAATGTTTCATAATTTTTTGTTTTTAACCTGTGAACAATAGAGATTATGTCATGGAGAAAAATAAGTCGATAGCAGGTTCATGACATTCTCCTGGTTATATAATTATCATTATACATATTCATTAAAAAAAATCATAGCACTTTATCAATAAAATAAAATTAATTAAATGCAGTTAAATTCGGGGATTTTTTTGTTTGTTATTAAAATCAGTGTATGTTTGTCCCACTGAAGTGCAGTGTGAGAGGATTTATACTGTACTACATCATCAGTGTAAAACACATCAGGTAAATATGAGTTCCAGCCTCCTGACACAGTCAATGTCCCATCTGGACACAAGCACTGACCTGCAGAGTGTGTGTGTGTGTGTGTGTGTGTGTGTGTGTGTGTGGTCGCCTCCATCCGATCAGGCCACTTTTTTTCCCTGACTGTCTCACTCACCTCTTTTTCTTTCTCTCTCTGTCTCTGTGTCTCAGGGATCCTCCGACTGTTCAGGAGGATCACATACAGCAGAGCCGCTATCCAGAACAGAACAGCCGCAGCTAAAGCCAGCTTTCGGGAGAGCTTCTTCATTTTTTGTCCTCTGTTCGAGCTGCAGCATCCCTTCATCCTAAAGGAGGCTGACGCTGCGCTCTGGAAAGAGAACCGCTCTGCTGTGTGGAACGCCAAAAGGTTCACAAACAATCACTGTGTGTAGAGACGGATTTATACACCACCCTACCTCCCTCACACACACACACACACACACGCACGCGCAAGCACACGCACGCATACACACCATTCCACACTACCCTGGGGCCAGATTATCCAATAAGCATTATGGGCACGGCCCGTGCGCACTTGGGGCCCAAGTGAAGAGAAGAAAACTTTTTTTTTCATTTCTTTTCTTTTCTTTTCTTTCTTTCTTTCTTTCTTTCTTTCTTTCTTTCTTTCTTTCTTTCTTTCTTTCTTTCTTCCTTCCTTCCTTCCTTCCTTTCTTTTTTTTACATGAACATCTACATTGGTGTAGGCCGTAGGAAGTGTGGCGCCTGAAAGTAGCCTTTAACGCGTTGGACCCGAGTTGGAATCTGGCTTTTGGAAAATATTTGAAAAGTGGAAATAAAGTGCCTTTACACTGTTTAATAATAAAGTGTTTATCGGTTAGGGGTAGGTGTAGGGAGGCATTATTGTCCCAATAAGGTGGCATCCATTTAATAATATTAATAAATAGTCATTTAGACTCTATGTTATTACTGCATCATGTAATGTACAACAGTACTGCTGTGCAAATAGTATCTGCCACTATTTATAAGTATAAATAGCATCTAACAACTATTTGTACTTATTGCAAAGAACTGCTACACCTACAAGACACTGTGCCCAGGGGCCTCTGAATTCTTTATCCAGGCCTGATTCCACCACCCACCTCTCTTCCACCCCATCCATCCATCCATCCATCTTCTATACCGCTTATCCTTCTTCAGGGTCCCTTCCACCCCAACAACCCAAATTTGTTCCAATTTTTATTATTATTTTTTAAAAACATCTGGTACCTTTGAACTACTAAAGTACAATTAAAATTGTATTTTATATCTGCCAATGAAAGAGCATTGTAGATATTTATTTATTTATCTAAAAATTCTGTAGGAGAGGTTTAAGTTAATCGGCTCTTCTTGTGTACAAAAATACCTGCTTCTCCTGGAGGAAATTTTATTCACCAAGTAATAAAAAGTAATGTAAATACTACCACAACCGTCTTTTTAGCTTATTTGTTAACCATGTACAAAATAACTTAATTAAATAAAAATAAATGAATAAATACTGTAAGGGAATTTACAGTTAAAGGCCCAAGGACCAGATATCATGAATGAAGAACAGGAGTCAAGAGATGCAATCAATTGAAGAAAGTTTTTTACTGAAGAACAGTTTTCAGTTTCATCAGCAGAAGTCAGCTTCAACACTCAGCAAGATCATAGGTCACTCTGCATACATACTCATTACAGCTACAGTTATACTTTCACACAATCACTAAGCTAGTCATTACAACAGGTTGAATGATTCTGATTGGTTAAGGCATAAATAAACAGGAAGTTTCCACATATGGGCTGTGAGTCAGAAGAATTTCCACGATTATCTGGACGTCCAGTTGTCTCATCAGATGGTCAGTTTACCTCCGAACGTGTGTATGTATATGTGTATAATCCACCCTTCCGTACCGCATACTGAAAGCAATAGCTTTAGTAACAATAGTAGACATGGGGAATACTGATAGTTTTTTCTTGCAAAATCTTTACTTAAAAAATCAATGCATTTATGTTCTTTTTATTTATTAATGTATTTTTAGATAATATTGTTTTGAATAGTTACAAAACTGGCAACAGTGTTTTGGTGCAGTTGTAGAACGGCCTAATTATGTCCAATGCTCCATTTTTTAAATGCCCAGAAAAAGATTTTTTCATCAACATTTTATTATTATTATTATTATTATAAGAATATTATTATTATGCATGTGTGTGTCTGGCTTATTATTTCAGGCATCAGATATTTATCATACATATTAAATGTTTTATACACATTGTAGCATTTTAGAAATGTTTGAAGGATTTTTACATGGCACCCTTGCTCTTATCAGATGGCACCCCGGTTGGGAAACACTGGTCTAAAGTACTGCAGCAAAATGAGAGATATCTACTGTATATACATTCATTAGCCACATGCTACATAACAGATGCTACCATGGAACAAATACCCACAGATGACCTTTTAGAATATATTTCACAGCAGAATCACAGAGAATACTAAAGTCTCTCATTAAATCATGATTGTTCATAAAATATTAAAACATGTGCCATAGGATCGTGTGCAGTTTATGTTTTCTATTGGCTCAGAAGTAACCGCAAAGGCACGGTGTAAAAAAATAGGAATTGAGCATCATGACATTAAAAGGAATGTCATAATTGTGTAATTTGCTAGCTAATCCGACAACATGCACACTAATGGCTTTGCACATTACATTATCAGGTAAAACTACTCGATGTGCGAGGGCTGTTTCTCAGCGTTACAACTAACATGTGCTTACGTGGTCCCTTCAGCTACCATGACTACCCCATAATCATCTTTAACTGGAAATAAACTCCTTCATAGTGACCTTGGCTGATGTTTTATGCTATATGAAGGGTTGGTAAATCCTGTGCTCTGCTTTACAGATGCATGGTTGAGAAGTGCTGAATGCGGCACTGATTTGTGCTTTAATTGCTCAGTCAATCTTGGGCATTTATCTTGCTGATTTACAACCACAATTCCAAAAAAGTTGGGAGACAGTGTAAAATGTAAATAAGAACAGAATGCAATGATTTACATATCTTATAAACCCATATGTTATTCACAATAGAACATAGAAAAATGTACCATTTTAAGAAAAAATAAGGTCATTTTGAATTTGATTGCTGCAACACGTCTTTAAAAAACATGGGCGGGGTAATTGGCAACAAGTCAGAAACATGATTGGGTATAAAAAGAGTATCTTCAAGTATCTTAAAAATTGTACATTTCCTCAGTTTAAACATTTGATATGTTTTTGATGTTCTATTGCGAATAACATGGGTTTATGAAATATGCAGATCATTACAATCGGTTTTTATTTACATAGCATCCCAACTTTTTTGGAATTGGGGTTATAACGCAACGCATGGACAAAAATAAAACTAATCACAAGACATTAAAAAGCATTAGGTAGGGATGGGGAAAAGAAACCTAAATGTTATCAAAATAAACCAATCAGGAATAAGGCTTGGCTACTATAATACTTAACTATCGAGTGCCATTAACAACATCACTAAAAATTCATTCTTTTTTTTTGCTTTTGTTTTTCTACTTCAGACTGTGTGCGCACATCGGGACCTCACAGAACAAACCAGATAAAAAAATGTTACTTAGGGTTTTTATTTAAATGTGAAGTTTACAAAAAAAAAACATGGCAGTTTGTGCAGAGATTGCCAGGTTTAAACAAAATTCCCATCCAAATAAACAAACACCTCAAAACCTACCGACTTGAAACTAGAACAAAATGTTCAGACATGGGAAAAGCTAGGCATATTTTTATTCATTTCCTCACTCTTTTTGTGGGAAAAGTTAAGAGCAGTGAACATTTTGGATTTTTTATATAGTGTATTTAACACTACCAGTCAAAAGTTTAGACACATTAATTCTTTATTTTTATTTATTTAAAAATATATATTTATTATTAATCATTATTCCACAATTTATAAATAATAATAACAAAGTCATGAAAACTCTGGAGTAACACAAAAGGAACTATGGGAATCATGTTGTGATAAAAAACTGAAATAAATCAAAAATAATTTTGTATTTTAGCATCTTCAAAGTGGACACCCTTTTTGCCTAGATTTTCCAGAAATGTATTCTTGAGATTTTCTCTTGGCACAATAATATTTTTGCTTACAAGACCGATTTCAACACCGATTTTTATTCATACACCTTCAGATGAAAAGATTTTTAAGATCAGGAGAAACATTTCAGTCTTTCAGTCTCCAAAGTGTCTCCAAACTTTTGACTGGTAGTGTGTGTGATTCTTAAAGAAACCCAGAAGCACTTGGAGTGTGTCTGGCTTTATAAAAGAATCTGATCACATGTCCAACGACCGTTTCTGATCTTTCTGGAATGTAAAGAACCCAAATAATAAATAAGTTTGTTGATATGGAAAGGACATTGTTGCTTTCGACATAGTTAGCTTTCTTACTTAGACAGAAAGCTTTCCAGAAGTTTCCACAGGACTAAAGTTATATAATTTAAAAATAAATAAATAAAAATAAAGTTGTTATAATTTGTGAATAAAAAATGCCTCCCCTGACTGTTTTCCAGGTCAAATAAATAAATAAATCCCTTCTGGTTTAAATCCGAATATGAAAACAGATACGAATATTTTGAGCACTAAACAAATACAGATAATGGCATTAAAGCTTACTCAGCAATTTCAACAACTCCATGAGTAATTACAGTATAGAAAATTCAAGTAAGCCAGGCTGAGTTTGCGATGATGGTGGTGTGGAGGTGGAGCACAGTCTCTGTGGGCTTACAGTGTGGTCTCGCGTGATAAATCCAGCTTTACACCATTGGCCGCCTTCTCCACAGGACACTCAGTAGGAAGCTTAAAAGAGCACAAGTATTTGTTTAGCATTACTTTTTGGAAAAATGTCACACAACGCGGTTTAAGGCAGAGGAATTTAATCTGTGGGGAAGGGATTACAAAATGGGTGAGAGTTGAGATGGAAAATATAAAAAGTGAATATTTAAATGTCTCTTATTAGACCGGACACCCTTTTACGCATTTTGTGCAAGTACACCACATTTTAACACCTAAGAACGGACTATTGTTCCCCTCAAACACAGCAGAAAGCCACTCTCTGAAAGCCCAGCCCCCTTTCCATCCATTTCACAATAGTGATGTCACCATGCACAGAGCGTGAAAGATGCACTGATGCAGCACCCGCACGTTCTCTCGAAGGGTAAATGGAGAAGGAAATCTCAGTTCACTGAAAATGGCTTGAGCAGCAAATCAATATTTGTTCGTTGATAATTTATTACCAGCTACTGTGGCTATTTTCATGGTGAGTAGCAGGTTAAAATGTAAGGAAAATTGACAAAAGATTTAACGTTTATTTTCGATTAAAAAAAAAAAAAAAAAGAACCTAAAACTAAATCTGGCCTCACTTCATTAAAAATCTTTTCATATGCATCCATCGAATGAAGAACAAGAAAAACAACAACAACAAAAAATCCTATAGGAGTTGAAACCATCAAAGTCTATTAAAATTTGCCTCAAAGATACTGGACTTTGGCATAAGGCGCATAAAGGAGGATGTTCCAGAAGATTAATAAATGTGGGACTAGCCATTAGTCTTTTTCTAGGATTTCTAGCATGTCTGCTGTATTATAAGAGTCATTTTATAAATGCAACATGAAATAGTAATTACGTTTAAGGCTCTCCTGAAAGCTGATAAACTATGGTCAATCTTCTGTGCAAGAGATATGCATATTTCCAAAAGAAGATAAGGAGAAAAGACAAGAAGAAAAATGAAAACAAAAATCAAGCCAAACTTAAAAGTCAGTAAATAAGCTGATACATACCGCCTGACATTTGCTGTTGCCTGTATTGATGTCATTTCTTTTCAGCTCTGATTTTATCAACGCTGAAAGCAAAGATGATAAAAATAAGTTTCACACCTTGTATTTATTCCAATGTTTGTGTATACAGTGTATCCAGAAAGTATTCACAGCGCTTCACTTTTTCCACATTTCGTTATGTTAGTCTTATTCCAAAAAGGATTAAATTCATTATTTTCCTCAAAATTCTACAAACAATACCCCATAATGACAACGTGAAAGAAGTTCGTTTGAAATCTTTGCAAATTTATTAAAAATAAAAAACTAAAAAGCACATGTACATAAGTATTCACAGCCTTTTGCCATGACCTCAAAATTGAGCTCAGGTGCATCCTGTTTCCACTGAATCTCTCACCATCTTAAAAAAAAACAGCTAAAAACCCACCCTCTTCCATGAACACCTAACCAACCCATAAAAAAAATTACAAAAAAAAAAAAAAGTACTCTGGCACTTACACCTCTACTCTGTGCACTTTGCTTCTTCTGGAACTCAATTAACAGATCTTGTATGGTAGCAATACTTGTATTGTTCTCTGCTTGATATATCGCTTTGATTGCATTTTCTCATTTGTAAGTCGCTTTGGATAAAAGCATCTGCTAAATGAATAAATGCAAACGAAAGATGATTTGGAAAGGCACACACCTGTCTATATAAGGTCCCACAGTTCACAATGCATGTCAGAGCACAAACCAAGCCATGAAGTCCACGGAATTGTCTGTAGACCTCCGAGACAGGATTGTATCGAGGCACAGATCTGGGGAAGGGTACAAAAACATTTCTGCAGCATTGAAGGTCCCAGTGAGCAGAGTGGCCTCAATCATCCGTAATTGGAATAAGTTTGGGACCACCAGGACTCTTCCTAGAGTTGGCCGCCCGGCCAAACTGAGAGATCGGGGAGAAGGGCCTTAGTCAGGGAGGTGACCAAAAACCCGATGGTCACTCTGACAGAGCTCCAGCGTGTCTCTGTGAAGAGAGGAGAACCTTCCAGAACAACCATCTCTGCAGCACTCCACCAATCAGGCCTGTATGGTAGAGTGGCCAGACAGAAGCCACTCCTCAGTAAAAGGCACATGACAGCCCGCCTGGAGTTTGTCAAAAGGCACCTGAAGGACTCTCAGACCATGATGAAACAAAATTCTCTGGTCTGATGAAACAAAGATTGAACTCCTTGGCCTGAACAGCAAGTGTCATGTCTGAAGGAAACCAGGCACCAGTCATCACCTGGCAAATACCATCCCTACAGTGAAGCATGGTGGTGGAAGCATCATGCTGTGGGGATGTTTTTCAGCAGCAGGAACTGGGAGACTAGTCAGGATCGAGGGAAAGATGAATGCAGCAATGTACAGAGACATCCTTCATGAAAACCTGCTCCAGAGCGTTCTGGACCTCAGACTGGGGAGAAGGTTCATCTTCCAACAGGACAATGACCCTAAGAACACAGCCAAGATAACAAAGGAGTAGGTACAGGACAACTCTGTGAATGTCCTTGAGTGGCCCAGCCAGAGCCCAGACTTGAACCCGATTGAACATCTCTGGAAAGATCTGAAAATGGCTGTGCACTGACGTTCCCCATCCAACCTGATGGAGCTTGAGAGGTCCTGCAAAGAAGAATGGGAGAAACTGCCCAAAAATAGGTGTGCCAAGCTTGTAGCATCATACCCAAAAAGACTTGAGGCTGTAAGTTGTGCTAAAGGTGCTTCAACAAAGTATTGAGCAAAGGCTGTGAATACTTATGTACATGTGCTTTTTTTGTTTTTTTTATTTTTAATACATTTGTAAAGATTTCAAACAAACTTCTTTCATGTTGTCATTATGGGGTATTGTTTGTAGAATTTTGAGGAAAATAATGAATTGAATCCATTTTGGAATAAGGCTTTAACATAACAAAATGTGGAAAAAGTGAAGCGCTGTGAAAACTTTCCGGATGCACTGTATATACACACACAGTGGTGCGTGAAAATTTGGGAACCTTTTAGAATTTTCAATATTTCTGCATAAATATGTCCTAAAACATCAGGATTTTCAGCTGGCCCAGATGCAGCAAAACAGGCCCAAACCATGATACTACCACCACCATGTTTCACAGATGGGATAAATCTGGAATGCAGGGTTTTCCTTTCGCCAAACATAACGCTGCTCATTTAAAGCAAAAAAAAGTTCTATTTTGGTCTCATCCATCCACAAAACATTTTTCCTACTAGCCTTCTGGATTGTCCACGTGATCGTTAGCAAACTGCAGAAGGGCAGCAATGGTCTTTTTCGAGAGCTGACAACACCCGACTTTAATCTCACCATCAAATTAAACTGCTAATCCTAGTTCTTCACATACTTTTCCCCATTCACAGATGTAAAATTGGATCATTTAACCTCAATCAACTAATGACCAAGTATAATATTTTTGTCTCATGCATTTAACTGGGTTCTCGTTGTCTACTTTTAGGAAAATCAGATGATGTTTTAGTCATATTTATGCAGATATATAGAAAATTCTAAAATGGGTTCACAAACTTTCAAGCACCACAACTCATCATTTGCAGTAACCTAAATAAATACATCATCAGACAAACCCAGGAAGTGTAACCTGTTAAAATGATGCCGATGAATATCCAGGCACACAGGAAGATGTTTCCGACCAGCGGGTTGTAGTCTGTGGTGAGCTTCCCTTGAATAAATGTGAAAATGATCCCAAACAACTGCATTTGATAAAGACACACACCCACACACACACACACCCACACACACACACACGTTAATTCAGGACAGCTCCATCTACAGAGGCAGCAGGAGGAGAAGACCAACATGTTTCCTTCATTTCACTATCACTTTAATCAAATGAAGGCAAATGAAAGCTGTGGAAGAGACACATGGCCATGACTCATGTGGATGTGTAGGAAAATTTGCTCAGCATCATGGCTATTGCGTGACAGTGAAGGGAAGGTGTGTGGGGAAATGAAGTAGACTGGTTTATTCAAATAAGACTATTAAAAGGGCGATCATTTTACCTGAGCGAATGCATTAAGAAGACCGGATGAAGTGCCTTCGGACTCCGGGTAGGTGATTTCAACAGCAAATTCGAAACCAATGGGCAGGTATCCGGTCATAAAAAACCTATTCAACACAATGGAAGATATGTGGCTCAACAAATCGCTAACATTTCATGTGATAAACACAGTAAAAGGTTTAATATCTTAAAATGATTCGATGCAAGGTCGGGCATAAAAATTCAACGGACATCTCGTGAGCAATAAGCATCAAAGTTGTCAGACACAGGGCTTTTATTTTTCAGTCTTTGGTCAGCTTCCATCTACCAGCCAGCTCTCTGTTCTTCTTCCAAACACTTTTTTTTTTTTTTAAACCGCTGCTCATACAGCGTCACAGGGCAGTGTAACACATTCAGAGGACAGCACTATCCTCCCACTTGCTCATACACTAGCTCCCACACAGAGAGCACAGGCAGTTTTGCACTCTCGACTCCCGGTAACTCGCAACGTCTCAACAACAGGGTGGACACTATTCTGTTGTGCCACTCAAGAGGCCGCTGTCACACACAGGTTTTAATCGCAAAGAGTATTTGCTGTTCTTCAGGCTTTAAATTGTACAATACACATGTAATTTCAGTGAAATTAAGAATTTGCAAGGACCTGCAGATACTTCAGCTCAATCGTGCATTTTCTAGTCAAGGATTGGTATTTAAACAGTACTTATTTTAATTTACATTATCAGATATCATTTAAATTATCATTAAAGTGATCAGTTACTGTTAGCAACTTATAGTACTCCAATTAGATTCCACTCAAAAGTGTCAATGATTTTAGTTTAATACATGAATTTCTATTTTGAGTGAAACGCTAAATCATACATTTTATAAATCATGATAATAAAATGTTGCTGTTATATAAAATAATAATCAGCGATGTAGTGGAGTGATGCGGCCTAACACAAAGCCTGAGGTGTTTACTGGACTGCTTACTATTATAAATTTTCATTAATTAAAGAACAATTCTTTGTACTTTTTATCAGTTTATAGTAACGTTTAATGTTCTGGAACATCCGTGAAAAGTCGGTTCATGTTTTCACTTATGTTCCAGCAGCTGCATATACGTGCTTTGAATGAGACAAAAACAAACAATAAAAAAAAATGGCGTCAAACCAAATTGGTAGTATTTCAAACAGCATGGAAGGAGAGCCTCCTTCCAACTATAGAAAATCTCTGAGTGCTGCTAGATCAGTCTCTCTCTCTCTCTACCATAATTGCAGATAACAAAAATAGTCCTAAATTTTTATTCAATACTGTAGCAAAATTAACTAGGAATAAAACCACCAAAGAAACATGCATACAATCATTATATAAAAGCAATGAATTCATGAATTTTTCATTGGCAAAATTGAAAATATTAGCCAAAAAATCAGACTATTAACTTAAAGCCAGACAGTATAATAACTAACCCTGTAGATAAGAATATGGCAATATAACATTAGTGACTAGAATGTTTTATTCCCCTTAGAGACACTGAACTAATGTCACTAATTTCTTCATCAAAAATAATCATTTCTATCTTTAGCATTAGCTATGATCCTAAATCATTTAAACTAGCAGTAATCAAGCCCCTGATTAAAAAAACTGACCTTAACCCGTCAGTTGTCCAGCTATAGGCCAATCTCAGACCTCCCCTTTATCTCCAAGATCTTAGAAAAGGTTGTAGCAAAGCAGCTATGCTCGTGCCTACGTAGGAATAACATTCATAAAATTTATCACTCAGGATTTAGGCCTCATCATAGCACAGAGACAGTGCTGGTTTAAGTAGTAAACGACCTACTACTGGCCTCTGATCAGGGTTGTGTCTCCTTGGTTGTGTTGCTTGACTTTAGTGCAGTTTTTGATACTACAGATCATACTATTCTCCTTGATAGACTAGAAAATGTTGTTGGCATTAAAGGAACGGTCCTCTCCTGGCTCAGGTCTTATTTGACTGATTGCTATCAGTTCACAGATATGACTTCTCTATGCATACTGAGGTAAAGTTTGGTGTTCCACAAGGTTCTGTTTTAGGCCCACTGCTTTTTACTTTATATATGTTACCTCTAGGTCAAATTATTTGTGAACATGGAATTAGCTTCCACTGTTATGCTGATGACACACAGATGTATGTTTCAGCAAAGCCAGATGACAGACTAAGATAAGAAATATAATGTACCTACATTATGTGGAAAAAATTAGTTCATGCTTTCATCACCTCCAGGTTGGATTATTGTAATGCCTTACTGTCTGGATGTTCCAGTAGGAGCATAAACAAACTCCAGTTAGTCCAGAATGCAGTTGCAAGAGTCATTACTAAAACCAGAAGATATGACCACATCACCCCGATCTTATCCACACTGCAATGGCTCCTAGTAAAATTTCACATTGACTATAAAATTCTACTAAAGACCTATAAAGCACTGAATGGTCTCACACCACAGTACCCAAGTGAGCTTTTGGTCTTTTATGATCAGCCACACCTACTTTGATCAAAAGATGCAGGCTATTTGTTGGTACCTCGAATTGTGAAGGCTACAGCATGGGGGAGAGCTTTCTCTTACAAAGCACCACAGTTATGGAACAGCCTTCCAATTAGTGTTCAGGACTCAGTTACAGTCTCATTGTTTAAGTCCAGGCTGAAAACATACAGGTGCATCTTTAAAAATTGTAATATCGTGGAGAAGTTCATTTTTTTTCTGTAAATTAATTCAAAAAGTGGAACTTTCATATCTTCTAGGTTCATTTCACATAGTATGAAATATTTCAAGCCTTTTTTGTTTTAATCTTGAGGATTACAGTTTACAGCTCATGGAAATCAAAAATCCATTATCTCAAAATATTAGAATAAAGAATTTATAATACAGAAATGTCGACCTGAGAGGAGCTCTAATCAGCTAATTAACTCAAAACACCTGCAAAGGTTTCCTCAGCCTTTAATCTCTCAGTCTGGTTCACACAACCATGATGATGACACTTGTGTTAACACTTATTCAAGCATCTTCCCAACATACCCAAGTGCTCCTGCAGTGAAGAAGACCACGAGGAGATGGCCCAGGTCCAGCGTGAACGTGAACACCAGCATGCCGAGGAAGGAGAGAATGTACACGATCAGCGTCGTCATTCTGTGTGAGCAGAGAAACGTTACAGGTTTATTATCATTTGATAATATAGATTTAGGGTGTTTTCACAACTAGTTTGCTTGAGACTTCCAAACACTCTGAGAGGGGTTCAGCGTGTATATGTGAACAAACCAAATGATCTCAGACCCCCCTAAAAGAACCCAAAAGCGAACCATACTCAGGCCACCTCCGGAGGTGGTCTGTTTACGGTTCGTTTGTGGTTTGATTTCTTCAGGATATGTGAAAGCAATGAGGACCCGGTCTGCTTTGCGTTTTGTTTAGACATGTGTACCTGGAGGCTTGCCATACCTGCAGCCATGTTCCGTCACTACCGAAAACAACACAATTTTTCACAATGTCAGGTCGCGGGATCCTGTGGTCTCAGGAGAAGAGCTGTGCACTTATTGAAATTTGGAAAGAGGATTGCATTAAACACCAACTATCCTCGACACCTAAGAACATAAGTGTTTCTTTTGTTTTCTCAAAAAATGAAGGAAAGAGGTTATAACAGAACAGCGCTACTTTATAGTTTTATATAGTAACATTAGTTTATGTAATGTTTTATATATATATATATATATATATATATATATATATATATATATATATATATATATATATATATATATATATATATATATATATACACACACACACACTATTAATAAATGATACCCAAAATAATAACCAATGGTAATTAATAGAAACTTATTGTAAAGTGTTATTATTATTCTTTTCCGAGCTACAAAAGAAAGCACAGAAAGCTGAGGTTGGCGTTCTTATGAAGCTGTGGTGTGAACAAGAAAGAGTCTGAGATCACTTTGTTGCTGAAGAGGACCAAAAAAAGAAACGGATTCTCTTTTGAGTCCACAATATTGTGAACACCAAAAGGACTGAGGTGACTTTCCTTTTCTGGTTCCCTTTAAGTGAACTAGGTTTGGTTCTTTTTAAATGAACTATATGTGAAAACACCCTTAAATAAACATTTCATGGTCTACTTATAAATATTACTGCTTTGTAGCAGAGATGCTGGAACACTGTTTTATTGATCGTGTGCCACTTTTTTTTAATCTGTCCCTGAGTACAATGTGTGATTTAATCCCGTTAGTAGCTGTAAAACGGAGCCTACTGTTCATGATAGTTAGTTAATCTTCACACTGTCATAAACAGATTTAGCTGATCTCTTTACGCAACCTTCCTCCCATGATTAATGCGACCTACTTTTTTTTTTTAGTGTGTTGTTTTAACCAAAGTAACTCATGAGTAACTACACTCAGCAACTGAATAAACATTCCAGCTAAAGATATGAACAGTGATCAAAGTGGTGTTGTACAGACATCATCTCAATTAGCAAACGTTCTAAAGGTCATCAAGATGCCACTTGGCCACATTGTGCTAATACTGGGTGAAAGTGCATGTGCTATCTGGGATTCTGATAAAATTGATTATCAAATAAGAACAGAATGTAATTGACATATAGTAACCCTAACCGCTAAGAAACATTTTTGTTTTCTTTCCCCGAACCTGCGATTTTTCCATCTTATCGCCACATTCTATTCTACAACAACTACAATTAAGTAATGTTAAGTTTTCCTAATATTTCACCAAGTTCAATTGAAATATACTTAGTGAACCATTAAACTACGATTACAAGCAGCAGTATGAAAGGCAGTGAGGGTTAATCCTCTTAACTGCGCTGTAAGAAATCTGCTTATCTTTTATCCAAGAGTTCACCTACTTGTAGGTTTTGGTACGATCCAGCCACAGCCCGCAAAGGATGGATCCTACCATTCCAGCCACGACCAGGGTGAGGCCGATTCTGCCTGCGTTCAGCTCCTCTCCCTGCAAGAAATCTGGTTAACGTGACATGTAGAACATAAGCGCCAGCTAGTTTTGCCAAAACCTGACTTTCTAATCTGGACAAGGCTCAATGTTTTTACTCAGAGCAGTCAGGGTATCAATACAACATGAATGATGTATTCATTTTAACATCCTTTGAGTATTTGTTTTGGTCAACTTAGGACAAAATGTCTGCTTGATGTTCTAAATGCCAAGTAGCACACGGTACTAATAAATTATTAATTTTATTAATAATTTATTAATAATAAAGGTTATCAGATTAAAGGTTGGTAACACAACTTGAGAGTTTCAGAGAGTTTTCTGTATAATTCAAATGAACGCAAACATTGAACCGAAACAATAATGATTATATACGTTTTACTTTTTAAAATAAATCTGAGAACCGTAGATTTCAAGAAATCGTGTGTTGCGTACAATAGACAACACAGATGGGGATTTTTCATTCATTTTATTAATAGTTTTCCCCAAACTATATGATCATGATGGCTTGCATATTGTATTGAGACATCGTGCTCACAATCACCTAGTGACAGAGTCATAAATATGACAACATTTGAGCAATATAGAAGAAGGGAAAAAAATGTTAAACCCACCTTATAATGAGTGATGATCATTTGGTTGAGGAGAGTGGACACTGAATAGAACGAGCCTGTCATGATGCCTGAAAAACATCCACCGGTTCCATTCAGCAAACTGATTAATAATTTAAAAACACTTTCATATGATACAGAAATCACCAGCGATAATGAAATAAAGCCACAGCCAGCCGCACCAGTCGACTCTAATATGCACGTATGAGTGGGACCTTGTAACGTAATAACGATTATATATATCACAAAATCAGATTTGGCTTTTCAATGCCCAATTCATGAAGTCACACTGAATAAGTGAGCGAATTACACTGATGAATGCTGCTTTCATGACAGGCTGTGGTTTGTCTTTAGCATTCTCTTTGGTGGCAGACACTTGCTTACGTAAAAAAAATATAAGACATTGAGTGTTCTGCAGAACACTCATGCTGCGAGTGAATGACTGAACCCACCGTAACTCAGCAGGAGCAGGATGAACGGCTTGCTCTTGAACAGATTAATGATGGACTGCTTATAGGAATAATCTTCCGCTAGGCCTGTCGGCAAGACTGCCTGCGCTTGACTTGGGGGTAAAATGGGTCTGTCTCGAATGACTGAGAGAGAGAGAGAGAGAGAGAGAGAGAGAAAGATCTAATAAGTTTTATCAAGCGCATAAAACATATAGTACTGAAAAAAAATAAGGAAATAAACTAAACAAGGAATGCGGATATCTCACCAGAACTGAAGTGAATAATCTGAATAATCTCTACACGAGATCATTACTTTATAACCATTCTTCATACCCTTACTGTCTGCTACATTTTAACATAAAAACTACAGGCTTTGGTGCATTACATCACTCTCAAATACTGTGTCTCTTCATGTCTATGTTGACTATCTGATTTCTTTCTTCACTCTGGTATGGCAGTTTGACATATTGGCCTGAATGGATTAAAAACACTTACCAATGACTGTCAAAATGAAGAGCAAGGTGGAGATGGCAGCTGTCCCATAGAACATTATGCTTATATTGTAGCCCATCTGTTCTTTACCTTCCTCTGGTGTGTTAGGGACCAGGACAGGAGGGAGCAGAAACCCTATGGCTACACCCAGCTGTGAGAGAGTGTATGTGTATATGTGTGTGTGTGTGTGTGTGTGTGTGTGTGTGTGTGTGTGTGTGTGTGTGTGTGTGTGTGTGTGTGTGTGTGTGTGTGTGAGAGAGAGAGAGAGAGAGAGAGAGAGAGAGAGAGAGAGAGAGAGAGAGAGAGAGAGAGAGAGAGAGAGAGAGAGAGAGGTATGAACATGCGATTCATTGATTGGCACATCACATTACACTTTAAAAAATATTTCACTTTATCAGGATTGCACCTCAGGAGGTTTCTATTTTGCACTTTATACACAAAATCACCATGCTAAGCAATGCTGTAGGCTATACTTGATTACAATATTAAACAAATAAATAAACAAAACAAACAAACAAACAATAAACCAAACATACCTCCGTATACATTCTCCAACATCTAGAACATGGACTAAAATGCACCACAAAATCATTTTTGCGATATATTTATTTTTACGCCCAGTGTTCTTGCATTGTAAATAATGAGAACATTAAGTTCTCAACAACTGGAAACTGGACAGTTGAAGATTATAAATCATTGCCTGGCAATCTGACCTCTTCATCAACATGGAGTTTCTACCCCCAATCCTGTAGTTCACTGGATGTATTTTTGTTTTCTGCCTGCGTTCTAATAACGTACAACAGATTGTGCAACGCTGATCGGATCTCGCTATACAGCTGTCCTGATATACTGCAAGTTAATTTTTTATTTTTATTTTTTTTATGTGTACCTAATAAATACAACTGAACTTGATATCGTGACTAACAATATGGGCACTATGCTCTCTAACACTCTAGATAATGTTACCTCTATCAAATTTTAAAAAAGGTTAGAGAGAAACATCCTGCACCATAGTGCAATAGTCATATTCATGCTCTCAAGAGAGCAACTCGTAATCTTGGACGCAAATGGAAAAAGACTCATCAAGAAGGTTTTCGAATTGTGTGGAAGTACAGTATGTCTAGCCACAAACAGGCTCTAAAAGCTGCTAGGGCAGAGTATCTACATAAACTCATAGAAAGTAACCAAAACCATCCTAGGTTATTATTCAATACAATATCTAGATTAGCAAATAATAAGACTTCGCCCAAACTGAATATTCCAACAAAGTTTAGTAGTAATGACTTCATGGATTTCTTCACTAAGAAAATTGAAAAGCATGACATATAATTGGAAATGTACAACCAACAGCAGCAACACAGGTTTTAGCCCCCAATATCGTCTCCCAAGTACAACTGCAGTCTGGACAGGAAGAGTTTACCAAACTTATCAACATATCAAAATCAACCACATGTATTCTAGACCCCATACCCACTAATTTAATGAAAGAGTTGCTTCCTGTAGAAAGAGAACCTCTTCTCAATATTATTAACTCCTCGTTATCTCTATATCACATCCCGAGAACATTCAAGCTGCTGGTTATTAAGGCTCTCATTAAGAAACCACAACTAAATCCCAGAAACTAGAAAATTACAGACCAATCTCAAATCTTCCACTTATGTCTAAAATACTAGAAAAGGTTGTGTCTGCTCAATTATGCTCCTTTTTGCAGAATAAAGGTTTCTATGAAGAATTTCAATCAGGTTTCGTGCCCAGGGACTGCACTTGTCAAAATTACAATTGAATTACTCCTAGCATCTGACCATGGTTGCATTTCACTGCTTGTTCTACTTGATCTTTGTGCTGCGGTCGACACCATAGATCACGACATACTCTTAGATAGATTACAAAACTACACTGGTATTCAGGGACAGGCATTAAAATGGTTTAGATCCTACCTGTCTGACCACTAACAATTTGTTTGTTTAAATGATGAACTTTCTAACGTAATGACAGTAAAGTATGGTGTGCCGCAAGGATCGGTGTTAGGCCCCCTGCTGTTTTCTGTATTCATGCTGACCCTTGGAAATACTATTATAAAACAGGATTAATTTCCACTGTTATGCTGATGTTTCTACAAGACCAGATGAAATTTCTAAGTTTTCCACGTTGACAGAATGTGTTAAAGACATTAAAGACTGGATGACCGGTAATTTTCTTTTACTAAAGTCTGATTAAACAGAGATATTGCTAATTGGACCAAAAATATGTACACAAAAGCTCTTAGAATATAATCTATATTAAGAAGGATGTACAGTTACTTCATCCACTACAGTTAAAGACCTGGTACCGCATATTAGACAGCAACCTGTCATAGGAAAAATCATATTTCTCAGCCTTCTTCCACCTTAACACCTTTGCCTGGTGATGTATTCATTTTAACATCCTTTGAGTATTTGTTTTGGTCAACTTAGGACAAAATGTCTGTTTGATGTTCTGAATGCCAAGTAGCACACAGTACTAATAAATTATTAATTTTTATTTTCTTTTAAAGTTTAAATAAATCATTGATCCATTACTCATGACTATATGAGAACGACTCATAAGAATACTTTAAAACAAATGGCTTTTATAAATCAAACTTCTTTCAGAGGAGACTGCAAACATACTTCCACGCATTTAGCTATCGAGATGCAAAAGGAAATCGCATCATTTACTCTCTGTAACAAAGCAGCGGGACTAAAGGTTATCAAGTTAAAGGTTGGTAACACAACTTGAGAGTTTCAGAGAGTTTTCTGTATAATTCAAATGAATGCAAACATTGAACCGAAACAATAATGATTGTATATGTTTTACTTTTTAAAATAAATCTGAGAAACGTAGATCTCAAGAAATCGTGTGTTTGCGTACAATAGACAGCATGGATGTGGATTTTTCATTCATATTATTAATAGTTTTCCCCAAAACTATATGATCATGATGGGTTGCATATTGTATTGCCATAACTCTGACACATAAACCTGTTATTAAGAGAATATGATTAAGACCTTGCTGTGTGAGGAAAAGCTAAGAAGGCGCCCTCATATCTTTTTTGGTCTTATCTTTCATTGTACCTGAAGATGTTGTATTTAAGCCATGTGTTTTTACAGACATGGCTTCTTCCATCTTAGAAATATTGCCAAGCTACGTAACATCTTATCCGTTTCTGATGCAGAAAAACTAGTTCATGCATTCATGACCTCAAGAGTAGATTATTGTAATGCACTGCTAGGTGGTGGACCTGCATCCTCAATAAATAAGCTACAGTTAGTCCAAAATGCAGCTGCTAGAATTCTTACCAAATCACAAAAATATGAACACATTACCCCGATTTTATCATCTCTACATTGGTTACCTGTACAATAAGTTCTGTATCAATTATAAAATACTACTACTCACCTATAAAGCCCTAAACAGACAAGCTCCTTTATATTTAACCAATCTTCTATCATGTTACAATCCTTCACACTTTAAGGTCACAAAACCATGGACTTTTTATAATACAGAGGATACCAAAGAAGGTAGAGCTTTTTCACATTTAGCTCCTAAACTCTGGAATAGCCTTCTTGAAAATGTTCAGGGTTCAGACACACTCTCTTAGTTTAAATCAATATTAAAAACACATTTCTTTAACCTGGCATTCACATAACGCCTCTCATAACCTTGTTATGCAGCCATCTCTGATGAAACGATAACAACTGCACATAGTTACAGTATCTCTGCCTGAAATTCAATGAACAGCTGCCACACTTCTCCATTTGTTTCCTGTTCCTACTTTGGGATGCCCATCCCAAGGTAATCAGTGAATGTGCCAGCTCCACCTCAGAACCTGTCTCTACGAAGAGACAAATGCCTGCGAAGACTTTGGCTGATACCAACGCTCTACACGTGTTGCTCCTGCGGTAGCAGTAGGCCTGAACTGTTCTGCTCTCAGGCCGGCCTGGTGCCCTGCTTCTGGATTTCTTGTCGCCTGGAGGCCAGTCACTGTTCCTGAGGATGGCCCCATAATGGACAGCCTAGGGACACTTGGAAGCTGTGGAGATGGCACTGGACTGCAACTGATGCGGGCAGTTTTGGTGCGGTGTCTTTTTGTGCCCGGGTCTCCATCAGTGGACAGCGCATGAGTTCAGCAGAATAGACTTCATGTTGAGACTGTGTGGTGAATCTCCTGATTACACAGCTGCATGTTTGTTTTATCATGTAGCACACAGTTATAGAAGGGATTTTTTTTTACAAAAATTTTTTTTTTTACACTATCCATTGTTAACCAAATGAGGATGAATTTCCTCATTTGTATTTATTTGATATTTTTTATTATAATATATCAAATTTATATATTTCTGTAAAGCTGCTGTGACAATGTCAATTGTGAAAAGCACTATACAAATAAAACTGAATTGGATTTTTAAAAAAAACAACAACAAAAACTACAGACACCATCACAGAAATTCTAATGGTTTCCACTATAAATAACATTACAAACCATCAGCAGTAAAACATTAAAACCATTACCAAATGTCAAAAGGTGTTCTATTGGTCCTTAGTTTGTATCCACTAGAAATAACATACCACCAATAGAAGGCAACAGATTACCAGCAGAGACCCATGGGACTATTACAGCTTCCATTAAAACCAATACAATTTACATAATAACCATTAAAACCATTACAGATTCTATGATGGTTTCTATTGTTTTTTAAAGCAGGATTTGCTGAAGGGGAACTTGTTGGAACTTTAAGGGAGTGTAAACATTTGAGAATGACAGAAAGGTGGGTTCCTGAAGAAAGTGCACTGTACATCACGCTCATATGAATAATCATGTGGAGGGACAAAATCACATGACCAGGTTTAAGAATAAAATAAAAGCAGAAGGAAAAAAAAAAACCCACACACCTGGTTTCCCAGCACGGCTGTAGCACAGGCAGTGGACACCTCTCTCGGGCCGAACCACACTGAGGCGATTCTGGACGGCAGCCCGAGAATGAACACCTGAGCCACAGAGCACACGACCTGCGCTGCCATGGTGACCCAGAACAGCCCGGGCCCGGCGCTCGCGCACTTCATCCACGCGCCTGCGCAGTTGAGTCCGGACCCGATTAGCGCCGTTACACGCAGCCCCTTGCGGTCCAGCAACCAGGTAGCGGGGAAGATGAGCGGTATGTACGCCACCATGTACACCACCGACAGCCAGTCTATCATCACGTTCGTCACGCCGTAGAAGTGTATAAATATGTTGCTGATGATGCTGTACTGGATCCACTGAAACGCATTGAGCAGAGAGTACAGGCTGAAGATGGCGAGCACTGCAAAACGCCTGCGGTATAGCCGGGTCTGGAGAGGTTTCTGCTCCTCTCCGGGAAGCATTGCGTGGCTCTCCGCGGGTGAAAGCTCCCTCTCCGGCTCCTTCACTTCCCCCACGGCCACTTTCGCTGCGCACTCCGTTACAGTGTCGTACTGATCCGCGCTCCTGTCTCCGTCTGCGGCAGGTGTGTCACCATGCCTCACTGGTTCCTGAAACATCTCACCCGCCACCATAATGATGTTTTCACCACTGCTTTCTTTACCATCCAGGACTTCAGTTCATCCGGCAGCGTCTGTGTAAAAGGCTGGGTTCTATCGAGTTAAACCTGAGCACTAATAAAGCCATGAGCCCGCTTTATTCCTCAGTCTGACTCTGAAACCGGCTTTGAAACAACGCGGAGTTACTGCATGTGAGGATAGGAGGTGGCGTGGTGTATTTCCCGATCACCCTATTCATGCTTCACGCCCACAATTGGCCGTTTCAATTTGACTTATTTTTTCATCGGTTTACTGCGATGACGTCGTAGATGGGGCGGGATCCTAAAATGGCGTTTGTACAGCCACAAAATGGCGGACAAAGGGCTGTAAATAGGGGTGAACATTTTTGTCGCTGTTGCAGTTAGCTAGCTTTATTCGTTTGATGAAGATGATGAGTATTACGATGATGAATATTATAATTAAAAAGACATACAGCCAGGGGATTCACTTACAATAGGCATCAGATAAGCACAACCTTACACAAATCTGATGAAAAATACAATAAAAACCTAATACAATAGAAAACAATAGAATTTGTTATGATTTAAACAGGAATTGTATTGGTTTTAATGGAAGCTGTAATGGTCCCATGAGTCTCTGCTGGTAATTTGTTGCCTCCTATTGGTGGAATGTTATGTCTAGAGGATAGCTATAAGGGACCTATAATAAAACCTAATATGTTAATGGTTAGCTGATGGTCTGTGATGGTATTTGTAGTGGAAACCATTAGAATTTTTGCAGTGGTTTCTATTTTTTTTTTCATCAGGGAAATAACAAACGAATAACAAGTTGTTGAATGTTTTGACAGCTTTTGTATCAAAATTGTTTACAGATACTGCTTGGTTTCATTTATGAATAAAAAGACCTGCATTAGACAACAAGAAAATTAAAAGAGTGCTCATTCCCCAACGACTGTAAAGACACTTCTTTACTAGTCATGCTCAGAAAGATAGTAACCTTCACCTACAAAGATGATGTTGCTTGCAATAGCATAAGGGCTGCAACATGTAGATCCAAAATAAGTAAAAGACCATTTCTGGAGATGATTCACAAAAAGAACAGCCAATCTCTTCATCCTTTACAAATTGTTCGAGAAACAATTTGGAGAGATAAACCATTACATATAGTAATAATTTTATATATATATATATATATATATATATATATATATATATATATATATATATATATATATATATATAATGTGTGTATGTGGGTGTGGGTGGGTGTGTTTGTATGCATGTGTGTGTGATAGATAGATAGATAGATACATAGATAGATAGATAGATAGAGAAGTATAAGGCAACTACTATTATAGTAATGTCACTGTGGCCACTCACTTTGCACCAAGCAACAAATCAGATCTTAGTGTGCTCTTATCTTCACTTTGATAACCTGGACACATCACCATTTCAAGTCTGGAAGCCAAAGGTTAATCCTATTTAACCCGAACTATAGGTAGTATGGCCATTTGATTTAGTATTTGCACACTATATGGGTCATGTGCACTGGTGGATTATTCTAATTTCACATTTTAGTCCAACTTTGTTGTTTCTGAAGTATCTTAAATGTAATAACTATGTTGTATCCTCCCTCTCCTTTTATTAGGGTGAATTCATATACATTGGGACTGTTTTTAAATTTCAAACTTGTCAAAGGTTTCTTGCCCAACACAGTAAATTTGTGTGAAATATTAAGATGAAAGAAAATCATAATCTTAAAAAACATGGCCTATCCTTTTGTTATGACAAAAAAAATTGGGCTTTTGGTTAAATTTGGACTTTACTTTTCTCTTCAGTGACATTTTAAAGTGTTATTTATTTGTAGCATGCTTATCCCTGGCATTAGTAAATAAAATTTCAATAACATGACTTCAAATTAATCATAAACAGCAGGACCTAGCAGAAGAAATGGTAGAAATTTTCATTTAGCAGAACATTGCCTGCACTGAGAGAACTTGTTTGTAACAGCCTGTGCTGTTCAGAAGATGGGAAGATGTGTGTGTATGTAGGAATGTGAGTGAAATTAGAAAAAGTAGCCACTGACCTCATGGCAACAGTGCAGGTGGAATGTGTTTATCACTATGGGGTAATTTGCTTAATTTGCCTTTTTAACCAAAGATTTTTTTTTGTCTGTAATAACCAGTCACATGAGACTAGAAAAGATCTTTGATTTTTTCTACATGCTGATGGAGATGATCCCCTGGCCGTGAGTATTGCAATAAAGAAATTATTTGATGGAGAAAAAAGTCTGCTTCTCTGTCTTAAAGTGAATTCCCACCACATTACCATTAATTTCTTACATCAATAACAATAAAAAAAAATGTGTTTTAGGAAAATCTTCAATATTTTCCGGATTCATGCCAAATCTTTTCTAAAATTCAATGTGAATAGATTGAGTAGAAAAAACAACAACAACAACAAAAAACACCACTAAAAGGTACGCAAAATTTTATAATGTATTTCCTGCAGTAGCAGCATAAATAAACAGCATTAATCTCTAAATTGATACGAACACAGTACACAAAGTGAAAAAATATCTCTGATCAATGTTCTTTCCCATATTGCCCTGCTTCTTAGTATGTTTTATAAAAACATTTAATGCACATAAAATCCAATAAGGGCTGTGGGCTGTTTTATGCATCCATTATATAATAACAACAATTCATATCATAAGATCTATATCACTTATTATAATCTCATCACTTACAGTATTTTAAGACCATCTCAGTTAACCTGAAACATGTTGATGGATTAGTTAAACTACTGAACTAGGCTGAAAATGATTAAATTATAACATATGTCCTTGATCCTTGACTACTGTCCTTGACCACTGAACTAGGCTGAAAATGATTCAGTTATAACATATGTCCTTGATTTAAACTTTATGCTTATTTTGTTACAGCAGTCTGTGTTATGTAGCATATCATAAACAGGTGTAATATATTAGTCAAGATAATTAGTCAAATTATGTCAACTTCCTGTTTGATGCTGGCCACAACCCCTACATGAATTAAGTCATGTTATTTTTATCAAGAAGTTCCACTTCCATTGCTTTAGGAACAGAAGTTTTGATCTTCACTCATCAGGGCAGAAAATAAACACTGCTAACCAGCTGAACCCTTGGCCTTTTTGCAATTCAAATGAATTGATTTGTGTGAGTGTTGCTAGGGACGCTGAGTCTCAGGTTACCATTGTCAAGGCAACTGGAAGTCCTCAAGCACGCGGTCACTATACAGGTTTTGCATTGGGTTTGCACTGACTGTGAAATGGTGAAGGTGAAACAGGAGCAGCTACACGAGCTGAACATGCACAGAGAAACGTGGTGTTGTGTAGAAGCAGACAGCAGGATCTGGGATCGTCCTGAAAGGAAACATTTTGCCTATCACCTCCGGAACACTTGTGACTTCAGCGCCATGCAGGCCGGGAAACCAGAAGACAGATCTTCCTGGATGAAGAGCCAAACGAGTTATCGCGAGAAGAGGCATTTTGACGAGAGCTGTAAGCGGAAACGCCTGATTTTAACCTGATGTTTAAATTCCCAGTTAAAACATGTAAACACCAATGTTTAATATAGGTTTTATTTTAAATAATAACGAATACATATTGTGATTAATTAATACAGACTTTATTTATGCACAAAACAGTTCACAAAGTGGCTTTTTGTGAAAGAAAATATTTTGTTATTCTTTTTGACTTAACTTACATCCCCCAGGGGTTTTACAGAACAAACATATCACTAAATTTTAAACAATTAATTTGAAGAAATGAACATAATTGTAGAGGAACATAAGGGATAAAGGGATCTAAAGGACTACCGCTGTATCTGTGTGCTCCCTTTTCCGACCTAACAAAATATTTTTTGTTTCACTTTCTTACAGATAAAGTTCATTTAATCTGAACAACTGCAATCAAAGTCATCTCTTCCAAAACTCATGACAGTGTTGCAATAAAAGCATGTACCTTCCAAATGAGTGTTTGGATAAATACTTTGTTTTACCTTCTTCTTTCATTTTAATTGTTTTGTGTCCTTGGAAGTGATGTTGAACATCTGTACAATCTTACACACTGAAAAACAAACAAACAAATAATTCATGGATAAACATATTTAAATTAATTGCAGAATTAATTAAGTAAACAGGTCAATAATGGCAGGTGTATGTTAAACTCATTAAATTGAAATACTTGCATTTATGAACTTATTTGATAGTAGTAACGTGAACATTACGTAAATCAATATGTACATGCAACATATTTTACTTAAATGAAAATTATGCCATTACTTTAAAGATGTTGATCTATGAATCGGCAGCAGTGCATGCTGTCACTGAAAAAAATAATAAAAATCACACATCATAAGAATCCTTCAGTCATGCTGTAGACTGAAGAAAAATGCTGTAAGAAAAATTTCTGTAAACCAGAAAATGCTGTACATTTTCTGGTTTTGTTACTTATTTATTTTAAATGATCTGTTCATTTATTTTTTTGTGTAAGAGCTCGCGGACGCTCGTTTTCCGCTTTCGGTGCTGTTACCGCAAAGTGTGTCAAATGTATGAGCGGTTAGATTAAGCGTGCTCTCCAGGAAGAGTTTAACGCAGTTTAATCTCAGTAAAGAGGCTATGCACGTGACGTCACGATAGCCGGAACTCGCCGCGGTCACGTCCACTGAGCGGAAGCGTTAGTGTACAGCGTGAATTCCGCGAAAACACAGAACAAAACGCATCTAAAATGGGAAATTGTGTGACAGAGTGTGCTAACATATTCGACAAGAATTCAGAGCTATCTTTTTACAGAGTGAAAAAAAACATTCAGTCCTTTTTTTTTTTTTTTTTTACCAAGTTGAGCAGTTTAAGTGCAAGTCTTTTTGGCGTGTGGTATTCATGTACAATGATGAATAATTTGCTACATATTCCTTTTTAAATGCTGTCTACAATGACGACAACAAATGTTACTAGCAAAAGGTTTATCCAAGCAGATATATTAGCATTTAAATATTTTTTTTCATAAATTATCAAATAAAATAAGAACGTTATTAAATTTTACCTGCAACTTTGTGAACTTTAGCCTGAAACACAGGCCGTCCTCCTTTATGAGTTCCCCCCATCCCGCCACTCTACAACGTAGTTGGTTTAGTTGTCTCCTCCATCCAAAAACTTATTAGAGTCAAAATTCCGTATCTGGGAAGTAGGCACAATTCTCCATTTCCCAACATCTGGGCCTTCACACCACTGTACCAGCACAAACGCCATCAGAACAAGCGATGATGAACGTGAGCGAGCGCTACCTACCTTAACTGATCTGTTGATTATGGCAGCTGAATTTTTGAATCGTCAGGAAAGTTGATTGGTTAATATGAATGGGGTGGAGTCAGAAATGGTTAATATGAATGGGGTGGAGTCAGAACATACAGAATGTCATTCCAGTGGATCATTTGCTACAATTTTATTCATTGTTAGTATTTATAGGCCTATACGGTTGTTCTTAACTGCTTGTTGTATTTTATTTTTACCTTGCGATATTGTACTGTATTGACGACTTCCATGTGTGGTTTTATATATCACCTTTTTGTCCACATTAATTGATATGGTCCTTGTCCCATTAAAAAAATGTATACTGTATCTGCTCAGGTTGGTATGTCTAGATAACATTTTTGGTTTGGCATTTTGGTTTGGTAACCTCTTGCCCTGTAGCTCTACTTTGCCTAAGTTATTTTCTGTTAAATGATTGACTGCTGTATGGAATTCATTATTATGAACCATTAAAGTTGTCTTTCATGTAATAAATGATCTGTTAATGCTGTGGTATAATTTTGCTGTCAAATTTAATGCACAAAGTATACTGTGGCACAGGAAACACAGCGATTTAAGTATAGCTCTCCCCCGTGTGTGTGTGTTTGTGTGTGTTTGTGATTGTTGAGGCCAAAAAAGCTTGAATTCGCTGCAGCTTTTTCAAAATTTGTGATAAAGTGTGCAGAGCTTTTTCTGCCTTTTTTGTGGAAAACTACTTGAATTGGCGAAATTGTCTTTCACAGTGATGTTTGTTGGTAAATGAAACCTTTTAGCTGTACTGAATTAATGTTGTGATGTCACGTGACACATCTTGTAAATATATGTGGAAAGTCTGTGGTAATTTTTTAAAATTGTAAGCTCCTCTGAATATTGTGGCGTTTTCTTGATTTTGTGTTCATTTCTATGATTGTGAAATACTGGAGGTAATGAATTGTCTAAATACATCTAATATAAATTGCCTTGGAACCAGCTTTATTGTATTTACATGTTGTATTTACGTGTATGGCTAAGACATCATTTTGACATATGGGGGCACACATACCATCACCATATGATGTTGGTAAATGAAAAGATTGGTGAAAGATTGGTTATATATGTTGGTAAAAGATTGGTTATATATGTTTTGATCATATATGATTTATACATGTAACATATATGAAAACCTTTCTCTGATATATGGACATATATGTTCATATATTAGATTTCTGAATGGGGTCATAAGTTGAGGCCAGCAGACTTAGTAATGTGATGTGCCAATGACAAAGTTCTGGCAGTTTTTGTGTCTAATGCTTGATGAGATTGGAGAACACAAAGTAAGGAATCTGAGATGATTCCTCAATGCAGAATCTCTCCAGATCCTGCAGAGTCATACATGTTGAATTAATGGTGAAACAGCTACACAAAAGCCTGAACACTGATTTACGTTTCTGTCCTAATGAAGACGCCATGGTGTCTTGTGCTTACTTTGTGGCTATGGTGTCCTTGGCAGCACAGCAGGAATTTGTTGTTTATCACACAAGGGATGTTTTATTGAACAGACATGGTAAGCAGATCTGTTTAAAAGAGGCCATCTCTTGGCTTTGCTTCATGAACAAAAATTATTAATGGGGTTGTCCATGTTGATTGCAGGCTCACTGGTGGCTGACATGGCCTATGTGGAACAAGCAGACTCAGCTGAGGCTACTGCAGATTATGCGGGGTTATGGGGTCAAGGTTATGCGCTGCGGTTGCTCGGTTCTTCCACATGTTCCTCTTTTCCACAAGGCTGCCTCCTTGAGCATTCTCAAAGGAGGATACAGCTCAGTGAACGGTGTGTCACCAGCCCTCATGGTCAGTGGCTAGGGTAAAACCAATGGCAGGGGTTGATTGATGCAGCAAGCTTTGAGGGAGGCTTTGAGAAGGTCTTTGGAACAACAATAATATCCAGTGAAACCTACGAACCTTTTCACATTTTGTTTTAGGGACTAGAAACCAAGTAATGGCCTGTACCTTTGCACTGAGGGGCTTAATCCTACTACGGGCAGAAGTTTTTGGAAGGTAACACACTACATCGTAGTCATTTATCTAGATTTAAAACTAAAGAAATATCAAATAGCCGGCTGTGCTAATAATTGCAGGTGATGGTGTCAGAATAAATAAATAAATCCCAGCGGGAGCATGGGAGCCTGCCCTCAGTGCACTCTCCTGGGCCAGTACTTAGTAGCAGCTACCAATACAAGTGTAAGTTTAAATCTGTTTTAATGTATATACACATATATAACCAAAAATATATATGTACACTATTTTTACATAGTTGGTACATTGTTAGATGTTATTCTATGTTATTCTATTATTCTATTCTAAGCATACTATTTCACATTTTGGACATAATATTGGTAACTCTGTGATGGAATGAACTAGGGTGAAAATTGGGGAGAGGAAAGGACTACAATATCAAAGGCAAATTTCAAAGGCGTTAAATGTTTGAAAAGGGTGTGAAGGATATTTTCCTAAAGGGTCTGAGGCGATGGGAAAGAGTGTTTGTAGAGAACTGGTATTCTACCGCACCTACAGTAACATCACATCTTTACATCTGGAGGCATGTAAGACTGGCCTCAACTCTCAGGAAAAGAAATACCAAATATTTTCAACAAAGGAGTGATGTATATTTCTTTTCCTTTATCCTTGCACAGTGAAGAGCTTGTTCAGAATGTTGACGTAAACAATGTGATAGTTCTTTTCCACAATCTTAAAGAATCTGTACTAACTGTATTCTATAATTAAATTGAATATAAAACCAGCTTTACTTAATAGAGACAAGATAGAATTAGGGTTGCATGAAACGACTTATTCTAATTTTGAGGTTAGTGTTTTACCATAAAAAGAGGCCACTTAAACGCTTTTTTAAACAATGTTGTTAGAAATCAAGGGCATTGTTTGTTTTAAAAAACTATAAAAAAAAATTTTATCTTAAATTCCATGGATTTGATTTTACATTAAAAAGTAGCATACATACATGTTTGGATTTATAAAATCTGAAACTGATGTGAAAATGTAATAATATTTCCACAAACTGAACAGTATGTATACTATTGTTTTTGTGCTCATGCTTCAGTACTCCAGTGCACATTCAGTTTTCTTGGTGGAGGACTTTAGTGATGCTGGTGCTACATAACCAAGAGTAAATGAAGGCATGTATGGAATTCCCAACAAAAATAGCTGTGGTTTGTTTGATGAAGTTGCAGGATTTCAGCAGCTGTGTTTTGTTAAGCATCAGTAGTTATATCATACACTTTCTGTCAAACTGTCAATCAAAGTGTTGTGTGTGATAATTTATGACCCTCTGTGCTTCCCTGACTGGCAGGTCTGTAGGGGTGGTGAGGGGGGTAACCCTATGGAGTTTATCAGATGGTCAATCTGGCTCCTTTGTGTCTGGGGGTGTTGTGGAGAGGTGTGTGTTGGGGGGGAATAGTCCCCCTCCCGACAAAAGGTGTTTATGTTAATGAGTTTGGTTTTTGGTGGGGTGAAATACGTCTGAAAAGAAATAATGTTTTTAATATGGGGCTGTGTTTGTGTTACTTTGTGGCGTTATTTCGTTTGTGTAAACACATTGTTAGAAAAGCATGATGTTTGAATGTGTACATATATGAGTAGAATATTTGTTTTGCGAAATAAATGAAAACAATTGTTGATTATGTTTTTTAGGGATCCCGTTTTACCTTTGAATAAAAAGTTTAGGAGTTAAAGCGTCTTTTTTTAAAAAAAGAATCTGTTTAAAAAAGAATCTGTTTAAAATAATCGTTTGTATTACATGCATTCTAAACACAAACCTTCAGGATGTAAAAAAAAATGATCAAAAGAGATGTTTAAAAAGAATCCGTATTACCAGGTTTCCCAAAAAACACATAAAAACTTTAGGAGGTAAAAATGGTTAAAAGAGCTGTTTAAAAAGAATAGCGCGTATTACACGACTTCTAAACAAAGATCCTTACGAGGTAAAAATGTTAAAGTGCTGGCTAAAAGAATCTCCGTAATGTTTAAACTAGGAGAGAAGTATTTTCCAGAGATGTCTTCCAGTCGCTGTGTTAAGCAGTAATGAAGTTAAACTGAGACACCTCACTCTCGCTAAACCCCGCCCACACATACGTGTTTTCAGACACGCCTCTCTCTCTGTCTCTCTAAACACACCCATTCACATGTTTTCAACGTAGCCAGTACGTTATGTCAAAATGTCAATCACGGCGGTAGAACTAGAGGGCTAATTTATGGCCTCGTCCATGACAGGCCTGCGTTTCTCTAGGAGTGCTTAATTTATGGCTCTTTGTTTCTTCCTGACCAAAGAGTTTTTTATGACTAGGGGGGTCGTGGTGTGATCCTACAGATTGTTTATGATAATGAGTGTCTGCGGGGGTGTTAATTGCTTTACGACACACCCTACAATAGGTATGCTTTATGTTTAAAAGTACGGCCAGTTACGCAGAAGTCTCTTAAGATCGCGGCCGTGTATCAGAGCGCTGTGTAATTTTAGGCGAATCGTCGATTCTCGTTTTAACTCACCTTTAAAGCTTTATATATTATTTTTGAGAATACTTCAAAGAGGAGATGGCTGTCTGTCGCAACAGTAAGTGTTTTATTATTATTATTATTGTTATTATTATTATTATTATTATTATTATTATTATTATTTGCTGTTTGTTATGGTTCCTCCGCTGTGCAGCCGCTAGCTCAGTTAGCTAAAACGCCACTTATTTTGTGATGCAAATGTAAAGAATATCATCAAACTCGCTCTTGCCTTTTACAAGAACGCTGTAATTACTTGAGGAGACGAAAATAACAGAAAATAAATCGCGGTTTAAACCATTTCACCGGTGTTAAAGCGTTTAACTTCCTGAACAAAGCTCATAAACATACAAGCTTTTCAAAATCCCCTCCGAAATGTCCTCCGCGGTTCAATCCCAAAATCACACATCTAGTGCACTATGTAGGGTGCGAAAACCGTTACTGCAGATTTCGTGCAGCGCATGAATATCGGGAAGAAAGATTGATTTGGGATCGACCCTCGATAAGGTGTCGTGTTGTATAGTGTAAAGTAGTAGTGGGTCAGCCCCCTGGCGGAACGGAGCATGCGCACTCGCTGAGTAACACAGAGGGGAGAATACTGTCACCGTACAAGCTAACTGTACTGTATATAATAAATCGGATAAAATATTTAATTAATTGTTAAGTAAATATTTTAACCAATCTCATTTCTTACACATTTTCATCACTGCCTTTTTTGCTCTTAAATGAGTAACAGGGTTGAGTTTTTAAGCACAGTACTTGAGCAAATACACACGTTAACTAGCTTCCATGCTAATGAGAGGACGTTCTAATAATAATTTTTTTTAAATGTTGTATTTTGTACTTTCAAAGTAACCTCGTCAGTCACTATTACACTAACAATCATAAATATAGAAAAAACCAAAAAACACGAGTAAACAACTTTACTTTTCTTCTTCACATGATCATCAGAAAATTCAGACGACACAACCTCCTGTCATGACGTATGGAACGTTCCAGATATTTCAGAGGTATATTTGAGCATCGCGCTATACGTGATGTAGATGTGGATTGAATGTTTTATCTGAAACATGCACGGAGGTTGCTGTTAAGGAAACTTCACCCGAGTTACTTGTCCAGTGATTGGTCCGTTTACCTGATGTGTGCACCCGTTCTCTAATCTCTTAGATGAGATCGGTCCGAAACCACGACGTTTGATTAGTGACCACCGTGTTCAGACCTGGCCCCGCCCACAAATCATGAGAACTACCGTTAACTTATACTTTTAGCTAAAAAAGTGTGCCGGTCACCTCGATGATGCTGTGTCGCCTCGGCCAATCAGTCACCGGCTCCCTGCACCACCAAATTACCACCATATTCATGATCCTGCTGTCAACTGAAACATCACGTCAGAGGAAATAAAAAAACAACCTTACATGCAGTAAATATAAAGTAATGTTAATTACAGTTGTTGAGTTACAGTTATTTTATGTCTTAATAATGAGTAATGAGAATTATTAGCCAATCAGATGTGGCCACGTCCTTATACCGGAACTAGTTAACTGTGTTGCTGTTTTTTCCATCAGCATTGGGCAAGAGCATAACTCCCTTGTTGTAAGCTTGTGCTTAATAAGTAAGTAAAGTTCCTGTTGTGTGTTTCTCTTCACGCCTCCACGGACACTTATAAGCCAAGGCGAAAGCAAAACAAGTGTGTCAGAAGCTGAGCGAGAAAGAACTTCATAGTCAGATTGTGAGTCACTGGGATGACCTCCGTGTAGTGACTTTATGATTCGATTGACCTTATAATCACTGCAAAACGGTGAAGCAGTATTAAAGACCGACGTGCCACATTTTTTTTTTTTTTTTGCGCTATCTGTAATTCCACGGTGAAGAAAGAAGCACTGGGTCTCCCTTCTCCCAGTGGAGGGGCGGCATGTGCAGTCTGTCATGTTTCACAGCCATTACTACACAGTCCTGCGATTCTGTCTTAATTTATTTATTCATTTTCATATGATTCATTTACATGTGATTCATATTCATTTGATTCATTTACTGATTTGCTTCTCTTTAAATCCAGTTTTAGACTGTGATATTACAAAGGTCTTTCCAGATTATTACTTGCCACACTGTATGAGATAACCCCAGTAAAACTGCCTGAATTTTATAATATAATTTGTTCACCAAGTTAGATTTAAATCCTCTAAAAGCAGATTCGCAATTGAATAACATTACTCTGTTCCAGTTCACAGCCTTCAAAGCACTGGCATGTTTTGTTTACTCTCACAATCCCCCAAACACACACACACACACACACCCAAAGTCTCCATAAAACAAATGAGACAGCAGTGTATCCTACAATAACCAAAAGTTGTCCACAATGGGAAAACAACTCGGAGAGTAAGCTGGACTAACCAACAAAATTACATTAATACAGAAGTAGATTTAAGAGGAGTAAGTCCACAAAATCTAGGCGAAGTAATACAACGACAATATCTTCAATGAAAATCCAAATGCAGAAGCACTGGAAGGCCGAGTGCAAAAAATAAAAATAAAAGAAGAGCGAAAAAGCTCTCTCGCACGGCGTAAAATGTCAACACAGTCACTGTGATAGTGGAATCTGCACACAATAGCTCGTGGTTGTTCACCAGGCTTGGGCTTCGGCTGAAGGGTCCAGTGGGACCGGTCCAAAACCGGCTCCTTCTCCAGACCAAATGCCTCTTTTAACAAGGCCGCTACAGCAGCAGTTGTACATGTGTCAGCGCCCTCTGGAACTCCCACTATCCGAATGTTATTGCGCCGTGACCTCGACTCCAAATCCTCACATTTATTCTCTAATTGAGTCACGGTCACTGTGAGAGACTCGATAGTAGTCTTCATGTGAACTATGGCATCGGTGCAACCAGAGAGAGCGTGCTCCATTTCCCCAACAGTACCTTTCAGTGTTGATATGGTAGCCTTGGTAGCAACTTTATCACTAGCCAGCCGTGTTTTCACGGCCTGCAGGTCAAGCTAGATAGTAGACAGCGCACCTCCGAGATTCTCCTGGAGCTCCTTTTTTAAAATATCGACAATGTCCTTCCTCAGTAAAGCCAGCAGCTTGAGCCTGAGTGCAGTGAAGTCAGAGTCAATGCTCGGCGGTGTGGATTCAGGAGGAGAAGGGGACTCGCTCGCGGCGCGCACACTAGACCTCAGTCATGTCTGAATGCTACCACGGGTTTTCATGTTCTTTCCAGACATTTTAACGTGCCAAAAAGTTAAAAGTAAGCAGAAACAAGGAAACGGAAAACAAGGAAACAGAGTAGAATAAGACAAAATCTATTGTATGACTGAAAAGCGCAAATTAATTACAATTTTAATCGAAATCAGCTGGAGCCTCTAATTAAATATATTAAACTAAAATAAAAAGGAAATTCCAGAGAAGTTTCAAGCTCGATGTAATACAGCTTAGATATGAGTGAGCAAGAAGGTGAACTTGGAGTATGAGCTGCTCCAGACCTCCACACTGGCTACAGGCTGTGCTGTCACAAAAAAATAAACAACTCCAACATGACATTTCACCTCTACTCCAAAGAATGGAAGCAACAGAGGCTAGTTTGCTTGCTCTCACACGGTAGCCCCTTGCCAGCACGGTAACACGTGGTTCCCATCCACATGAAGACACTATCACACTTTCAGCTGTCCCTGATAGAACCCACATGACAGACGGTGATGCTGCAGGGCCTTCAGATGCTGAACAGCTTTTTGCAGCTGAACTCGTGGTCATTGATAGACGCGTACAGAGCCCTGCTAGTCCAACTTCCTCCACACCTGGCCCGGATGTGAGACCCATAAGCCGTGTGCAGGGACCCTCTTTCAACTTGGGTTCAAACGTGCACGCACCTTCAACTACTTCAGCATCCACCAACCACCTCACAGCCCCTCGTGGTAGAGCTCCAGATGGACATAAAGTTAAACTTAACACATATGATGGTAAAGATGCCTGGGACTCCTTCATCATTCCTTTTGAGCGAAATGCTGTCATTTACAGATGGGGCACAGTGGAGAGAGTGGATAAACTCCATGAATGTCTACTGGGAGCTGCTGTCTCTCTGCTGCATCTCCCAGACGTTGAGCAGCAAGCAGAATATGGTCACGGCGTACATGATGAGCAAAAAGATCGCCTTCTCGTTCGGACGTGAGACAAAACATTCCATGACGTGAGGGCACAGTTTACTCGAGCACACGTAACAAGCCAGGATGGTGAAAAGCATGTACTGACCAATCCGGAAGCATATTTCTAAAGTTGACCAAACGACCAGCTGGACGACGGAAACCCTCATCAGTCCGTCTTGCTGGATTCGCTGCCAGCCGTCGTGTCGCGCTTTCATACCACTTTCCGTCGCACCCTAAGGTGTGCTGTCACTCTGGCTTTCCTCCAACCGTGCTTTCTTGTTGACGGCGTAGCCAAGGTACACCAGAGAGGGCGTGGCCACCAGAACGATCTGGAATACCTAGAAGCGGATGGGCGGTGAGAACGATCCGGAACACCACGTGGACCGTGAGCCACATTTTCCCCAGAAATGTCGTGTGGTTGTGAATTTCCTCTAAGAGGCGGGTTAAGAAGCTCCAGCTCATGGTGACTCAGACCCGGAGTGACTCGGCCACACTGCACAAAGAGAAAGAAACAAAAACAGACAGAAAGAACACAAACTGTCACATGGGTGATGTTTACTGTTTACATGGTTTAACTGATATAAAACTAGCAGTGACACACAAATCCTCTTAAATATTATCAAAAATAAACGCCACTGAAACTGAAGTCTTTTCATCATCAGATTTTCACACAGGTTCTAATCGTAGATAAAGAGAACCCAATTAAACATAAATATTACATTTGGTCATTTATTTATTGAGGAAAATGATCCAATGTGACATATCTGCCAGCGGCAAAAGTAGGTGAACGTCAAGGATTGAAGCTGAAATTCTATGTAGGAAATTCTAAAGGGTTCACAAACTTTCGAGCAGCACTGTATATGGTTACATGATCATGCTATACCAGTTTAGAAGAATTGGGCAGTAGCTGTGGGACAACACCAGCCAGTCTGTGTGTCTATCTCTCTCGATCTGTGTGTCTATCTCTCTCTCTGTCTGTGTGTCTATCTCTGTCTGTGTGTCTATCTCTGTCTGTGTGTCTATCTCTCTCGGTCTGTGTGTCTATCTCTCTCTGTCTGTATGTCTGTCTCTCTCGGTCTGTGTGTCTATCTCGCTGCGTGTCTCTCTTCTCACACAGGACATTGTCTGTATTTCTGTCTGTCTCTCACTGTCTGTTCAGATGAATGTATGTAGAACAGAACAGTGATTTTAGTAACAAGAATTTTGTAAGACAACAACAGCAACAACATGAAGGAATCAAAAGTGAATATAGAAGTTGACCAAAGGATCGTGTTAAAGTGAATAAATTAGTTTAGTCTGGGGGAATGAGTGAGGAAGGTCTCATGTTGAGTGAGGGGATGAGTAAGGAGTGGCTCGTGTTTAGGGGGGATGAGTGAGGAGTGTTTACATGCTCGAGGATGCTTTATGATAAACTTTATTAGGATGTTCTGCCAAAACAGCAGGACATTTATAGGCTGAACTATATAGAAACACACGCATTGTTGTAGGTAGCTCTTTGACCCAAAGCGCTGAACACCGCTACAGTTTAGATCCAAAACTCTCAAATAAAATAAAATCACTCTACAATGCGAGTCGCTGCAAACCTAACATCTAATATATAAACCCTTTACACGTCATCAGCCTCACCTCTCAATCAGGAGATTGGGCGTTACCTGTGATCATACTGTATCCGGGAACAGGAAAAATGGAGCAGCTTCCTTCTAACCCATCTTCCCAGTTGTATGTAAAATCTTGTACAGAGTACTCCGAGATATAATTCCACAGCCTATGATGAAAATATGGAAACATATGCCATGCAAAAAGTCATGACAATGAACTCATTAGTCTTATCTGGACTTCTGATACTTTTCTGGTTTAACAGATCATGGCCCTATATGGTCACATTCTGTGTTTTGTTGTTCATAGATGAAGGAGTGTATGCCCCGGATTATATGGAATCCTTGGTGCCAGGGTTTGTGGCACATTATCTCCAATCATGGGAAACCTTTCATATCACAAATTTGCTCAGATTTTTAAAATAAATTAATTTAGTTATTGATCTATTTTTGCAATGCAGATTTAATGGATATATTTTGTGAAATCAATCACAGGCAGAACATATTTTTAACACGAATCCACGAAAAGAGTGTTCAAGTTCATTTGAAAAATCATCGTCATTGCAAATGCAGTAAATTACAAGAACATTGAGTCACCATCCACTGTTCCACACTGTTTCATCTACTTGGTTTTCATATGGTTCGTATCCATCATTGCAAATATTATAAATTTCATTTCAAATATTCCAGTCTGTCTTGCCTCTGTGCACAATATCATACCTTCTGTATCTGCATGTGAGTGTTTATTTTAAATGGAGGCACAATGCCTAGGGAATCAGTCATCAATTTCTTCTGAAGTCATCTGTGGAAGACATAGCCTTAACATGAGCTTCATTTCTTAATTGAATGTGAATTTAATCATAGATATAATCAAAATAGGTGATGTGTTTTTATTTTCCTTAGTCTGGGACTGCCTGCTCTTTGAAGATTTGACATGTTTGACTTGCTTTTCAACTAGGGTGCCGGTGGAGCCCATGGTGAAAATCCATGTTTAAACAATCCTACATTCATACGTTATGTTAGATGCCAGACTCTCCTAGGTTGAAGGTACTTCATAAAAAATCATAATGAAATGAATTTTTAAAAAAATCTGAATATGAAAATGATTCAAGACAGATCCAAATAAACAATAAAGTTCCAATGAACAGTAAAGCTACACGTTCTCTTCCTCTAACTTGTTCAGTACTCGTAATACAGATTAAATACATGTGAGCAGATAATGTAAACTATGGATCTGGTCCAATGTTATTTTGGAACAAAGAGCAAGCTGAATTTTCTCAACATGAATGTTGTGTGTAGTTTATCAGATTGTCTAGATGTACATCACACATCTGATGAACAAAGATTTCCTCTCCTATGCTGTAATGATGGCTGGAAACTAGGACTTAATGTCATATACTGTAGAAAGGTCATATAGAACATAGAGAAATCTCATTTAGCGCTTTGGGAATTAAGTCACCTTTCACTTTGCTTTTTATTCTGATCACAACCAGACAGTTATATTGTTTCTGAGTTTAGTCTTTGTTTAGACTTTGTTGATGCTGAAGAAGCAAAAGTCTAAGGATCCCTTAACCTTCAGCTTAATGATTTGCAATTTCTGCACACAATGCTTGAAACGAAACATGTATAACGAAGTTAAAAAGGTAGAAAGGGGGTCTATGAATTAGTTAATGGGCTATTCATCGCTAATAAAGTAGTGCTTAAACAGATACATTGCAGACAAATATAGATATAGACAGTTTTATTTTGTACATGCATATGAACTTAATCTTCACCTATCATCATTCCCTGTTAACCAAATCTGTCACCACCTAATAAAACAGTTTAAGACACTAACCAAAGTAAGTATACAAACTAAAGCTATGATAAAAGAACAAAAACAACGAACCTTGCTTAAAAAAATTCCAAAATCCTCTGACCAAGTATACGGCTGTGCCATCTGTCTGTTAAATAAATGCCAGTCCTTTATGCTGAAAAAGAAGGATCAAAATATTCTGCCAGTAGTTTGGCACTGTGACTCAAGAAGTTGTCTTTCATCTGACATCTGAAAGCTAACTACTGTCCCAACTGCCGCTAACTACTGTCCCAACTGCCGTACAATACTGATAATGCTCTTACACTTAAGAGGGCTGATTGGAAGACCATGTTAAATAATATTATTATGTTTCTTCCTTATAATGTCTTATATTTGATAAAATATATTCGTATACATCTCATATTACTTTTTGCCTTTTCTTATATGTTGACATGGTAGAAGACGTATCAATGGGCAAAGCTGGTGCGTAAGTGATCCTGCACAAGGATATGCCTTTGTAACTGTAAGTGACTAGTCAACTTAATCCTCCACATGGTATTCATAAGGTGCCACAGGTTTCTGCTACTCTATGGATCACACTGAAGTTTGAACAAAATGGTTTGACTTAATACCCGCAGCAGTAGTATACAAGTCATTTCTTCCTAATTTGTTTATTAACTTTTATTGCATGCCTAAATGGAATAAAAGTTGTTTGCCAGATTCAGATGCTCCTAAACAAATTGTTATAAAGTATGAGTTGGTAACTTATCAACAAAGGCTGTAATATCGTTTCTAATATGAGGCCTTTAAAATGGAAATATATTTTCACGGATATATTACAGAGAATTTTTTTACCCTAGTTTACACTAAATGTCTAATATTCTGTTCTGTTGGAAATATGCCTCAACTGTTAAAATATTTTGAAACCTTTACAAATAACTCTCCTGTTTCTATAACTTTGGCTTATAGTGTATATGACTGCTCACTGTCATAAAACCCATACAAGGAAAGAAACTAATCATTTTGACTACAGATCAGGAGTGGGTAAAGACATACTGGTGATCTGATCTATATTATATGTACGTACTTTAGATAATGCCTCTCTGAGGGCCATGTTGGAATGTTCCCAAGTCAAAGTACTGTAGAACTCCTCAGCATTAGATCACCTCATCATACTCTTTCCATACCATCGTGCTCTTTGCCTGACAAAGCAATTCACATTCTATATCAAAACATATTTGACAGTTGGGGTCTAATTCTAAAATCACCAGATACCAAATGTACAACAGTTTTGTCTTTCTGCCATCACAAAATAAAAATGTTTAAACCTTAACCAATGTAGTCACGGGGGGTATGTACATTTTTCACACTACATTAATGGTGGGGATCCTTATAGACTGTGGAACAGAAATGTACTCAGTATGTCTCCATCGATTTATTTCACATTGCCGTACAACCATTTTTTATTTTTTTTACCATTATGGACGAAACACCCATTTCCTTTAAAACATCATCTTTACATGTTTTTCTACCTCCTAAAAAAACCCTCGGTCTTAAGACACGATCTTTGGAGTTGTTGACGCCCTGCTCAGGGTCTTTACAATATCTTCATGAATAAATTGCCAAAATAACATCTTGGGTTTTTTTTTTCTTGGAGCAGAAGTCAGGTCCTCTCTCATTCCAACAGATCCTCTTGTTGGTGAATACACAGCATTCCTCTAGGGGTATTAGGATTTCTCGGAGCAGCCATTGTAACAGATAGTTGCAGAGATTCTTCTGTGTTTTAACTACAACTTCTTAACCATTATTTACGCACTGAGACGCACGACTCTCTCCTTAATTCGTTAACATATACACATTTGTAAGCATTCTGGTCAGCAAAACCCCCAGAAATCACATGTCTCTCTCACACACAGACAGACAACTGCCAGGAAAGATCACACATTCAGATCAAACAGTGTGACAGAGGGCCTAAATGTACATGACTTGACTGTCAGCCAGTGGGGACATGGGATGTCAAAGCATAGACAAAATCATATGTATTTAACGGCAGTTCTGCGTAAGTATCCTCGTTGGCGGACCATTTTCCAAAATCTTGTTTATAGTTGAAACAAAACGCACGATTCTTTTAAACAGCACTTTTAAACGTTTTACCTCCTAAAGGTTTATGTTTAGAATATATGTAAAAACATTTTTTACATTTCTTTGGCCACATCGATGGTTTATCTGTTTCAGGGGTTTTATTTCAGTAAATGTTTATTCAAAGTCACACCGTTCTCCCAAACACGTAATCAACAGTTTTTTGATATATTTCACAAGCAAACATTCTGCTCATATATATTCACATTCAACCATCATGCTTTTCTAACAATGTGTTTACACAAACAAAATAACCCACACAGTAACAAAAACACACGCCCATATTAAACATTGATATTCTTTTCAGACATATTTCCCTAAATCATCCTTAAGCTTCAAAATAAAACAATACCACAAAAGTAAGTTCAGAAACAAACATTCTCTTATACCACAAAAAGGTATACATTTGTGTGTGATTAATTCAGGGAGAAACACGTTTCACAACAGTGTCATTAACATAAACACATTTGTTGGGGGAGATCCCCCACAGTACACAAAACACACACCCCCAGGAATGGAAGGACACAACCCAGACATACAGGTGCCAAAAAGACCCACTGATACAGTGGATAGGGTTACCCCCACCACCCCCACCACCCCTGGCCATAAATTAGGTGTACCTACAGAACTGTCGGTCAGGAAAAACACAAACCATAAATTAGCCCTCTAGTTCTACCGCCGTGATTGACATTTTGACAGAACGTACTGGCTACGATGAAAACACATATATGGGTGTGTTTAGAGAGAGAGGGAGAGAGAGGGAGAGAGAGAGGCGTGTCTGAAAACACGTATGTGTGGGCGGGGTTTAGCGAGAGTGAGGTGTTTCAGTTTAACTTCATTACTGCTTAACCCAGCGACTGGAAGACAACTCTGGAAAAAACTTATCTCCTAGTTTAAACATCTTTTAACCAGCACTTTAACATTTTTACCTCGTAAGGATCTTTGTTTAGAAGTCGTGTAATATGCGCTATTCTTTTTAAACAGCTCTTTTAACCATTTTTACCTCCTAAAGTTTTTATGTGTTTTTTTGGAAACCTAGTAATACGGATTCTTTTTAAACAGCTCTTTTGATCATTTTTACATCCTAAAGGTTTGTGTTTAGAATGTATGTAATACAAACGATTATTTTAAACAGATTCTTTTTTTTAAAAAAAAAAAGACGCTTTAACTCCTAAACTTTTTATTCAAAGGTAAAACGGGATCCCTATAAAACATAATCAACAATTGTTTTCATTTATTTCACAAAAACAAATACTATACTCATATATGTACACATTCAAACATCATGCTTTTCTAACAGTGTGTTTACACAAACGAAATAACGCCACAAAGTAACACAAACACATCCCCATATTAAAAACATTATTTCTTTTCAGACGTATTTCACCCCACCAAAAACCAAACTCATTAACATAAACACCTTTTGTTGGGAGGGGGACTACTCCCCCCAACACACACCTCTCCACAACACCCCCAGACACAAAGGAGCCAGATTGATCATCTGATAAACTCCATAGGGTTACCCCCCTCACCACCCCTACAGACCTGCCAGTCAGGGAAGCACAGAGGGTCATAAATTATCACACACAACACTTTGATTGACAGTTTGACAGAAAGTGTATGATATAACTACTAGCATCTTCATACCATCATGAAGGAGGATTTCACTTTTGCTCCTTTGTAGCGACATACTTTAACAGCAATGGACATAACCTTAATGACATGAATGATAGCATTTAGAAGCATTTAGAAGTCCAACACACATCTTTCTATACAAGATCTTAAACTGTTCATCTCCTGCCTCCTCAGTTGCTTACTTTCTTCAAACCAAGAAACAAAAAATTATTCGTTTATTTATATTCCATATACTGTAGGTATATGTGATTTGGTTTCCTCCAACTTCTCCAAAATTATACCACTACTCTAAATTGCCTTGTATGCGTGAAAGTGTGAGTGTGTATGAGAGTGGTGCACTGCCCAGTGTTATATAGATACAGAATCAACATGACCCTGACCAGGATAAATGACTCTATTTAAAGAAATATTTACGTTTAACTCCAAATCTGGTAAGCCTTAACAGAGAAACAGCTTCAAATCACCAGAATTGTTGGCAGTGTTTACAGTAAAGAAACATGAAACATATTTTTGCTTTGGATTTGTTAACACTTCCGTGTTGCCCCCATTATGAGTGGTGATGTTACAGTAATGGGGTGTTAAATTTCAATAATCATGTTTAGCCACAGGAATGTTTGTATGTATTGTGTTTGTGTTTGAAACATGCCATGAGTAACACATCCTGACTAAATATTTACATCCAGTCTCTATCTTTTAATAGAGCTTTCAGACTCTTTCTATTATTAATGGTCATTTCCATAAGGAAGTTTTAAGGTTTCCTTCATCAATCCATTTTCTATACCGCTTATCCTGGGTCGCAGGGAACCTGGAGCCTATCCCAGGGAACAAGACGGGGTACACCCTGGACGAGGTGGTAAGGCTCCCTCACTTTTCTAAAAGCTTTCATGTATTCATAATTCAGGATTTAATCATAAATATTTAATAGTACACTTGCTGGTCACTTTATTAGACACATGTCTGCATTGTAGGTAAACAGTTAGGAATCTATGGGTTTTTGTTCATGTACAATTTGTGTTAATTAGCTTCCTTCATCAGGGTCAGTTTATGACCACAGAATGATGTTAGCTCAAACCAGCAATCCTATTACACCTGATACACTCACACTAGCGCTACACACACTAGCATTTCATTGTTTGAATCATAGCCGAGTTAATTCAATTCAATTCAATTTTATTTGTATAGCGCTTTTTACAATAGACATTGTCTCAAAGCAGCTTTACAGAAATATCAACACGGTATACAGATATTAAAGGTTCGAATTTATTCCAACTGAGCAAGCCACTGAGTGGCGACAGTAGCAAGGAAAAACTCCCTAAGATGTTTTAAGAGGAAGAAACCTTGAGAGGAACCAGAATCCTCATCTGGGTAACAACAGAGATTGTGAAAAAGTTCATTATTGACTTATATGGAGTCTGTATGGCCTTAGAAGCAGCCGTAGTCCCAGCAGTCTGGAATTGGCGTAGATGAGAGGTCCATCCAGAGGCAGGACCTCCGAAACGGATCAGGCACGAACGGAGATCAGAAAGGATCAGGATCTCTAGTATCTCCATAAAATCGTGTGTGGCTCGGCAGAAGGAGAGAGGGAGAGAAAAGATTATTAGGACTGGGAATTAGCATAATAGAAAGTCTAGTCAGGGTAGGCTTGAGAAAACAAATACGTTTTAAGCCTAGACTTAAACACTGAGAGTGTGTCTGAGTTCCGAACACTAATTGGAAGACTGTTCCATAACACTGGGAAGCTCTTCCCCCTGCTGTAGCCTTCACTATTCGAGGTACCGTCAAATAGCCTGCATCTTTTGATCTAAGTAGCCGTGGTGGATCATAGAAAACCAAAAGGTCGCTTAGATACTGTGGTGCGAGACCGTTTAGTGCTTTATAGGTTAACAAAAGTATTTTATAATCAATGCGAGATTTCACTGGGTTAAATCTGGCGATCAGTGGTCCTGTGTTGAAGCTGTTCTCTTTATGGAGAAGGTGGAGGGAGCTGACAAACTAAGCATTAAGAGATTGGCTACAATGAGGAATTTTATTCCTATAGAGGATGTGTTTTGGAGACAAAGGAATCTCAGATTATGTCCTTCAGTCCTTTGTCAGCCTTTTCAGCCTTTTATTTCTCTTAACTCTTAGTTCTGTGCTATGAGCGAGAAAGTGTGATTTATATCATTGTGTAAACAGGGAATATTAGGGACAGGAAGGCTCCCAGCTGATTCCATCAAAAATGTAGTCTCAGCCAATGGACTAAAACATACACTGTTTCAGCAGTGACATGAAAATGCGGGACATGTTTTTTTTTCATGATTTACAAAGAAAATATCAAATAAATATTTTTTGAACGTCACTTTTTTAAAAAGTCAAAAAGATATTTTTTTAAAACAACAATGGATTAGAATGCTAAAGTTAAAGTTTCAATATCATTTTCATAAGTTGAAATTTAGGGGTTAGGGTTCAGGACAGCCACCTCTCAATTGAAAATACCCAATAAATTATGATTTTATATATATTAAGCTTACTGACATTTTAAATATTATTGTGGGTTTCAATAGATAATAGAAGGATCTTAGTAAACATCTAAGATTTGAATATTATATGCTTTTTAAATGTTTTTGGTTGTGGGACAACAGTTTGCACCAATTCTGTAGAATGGCCCATATAATTTGCCCCATGTACCAGGGTCAGTCTTTGGCTCTCAGAAACCTTGTGATTATTTTGGATCAGTTGCTCAAGTCGACAAAAGTGATGAATGTAATGAAATTACATTTCATTGCATGCCCCATAGTGCGAAAATGATCCTAAAAACCCCTCTATTTACCATCCGAGTGCAAAGATGGTGTCAAAATGAAAAACTAAATGAAATAATACCATTTGCATTTTCCACATAAGCATGCAACATTGGTGTGAAAAATAAAAATAAATTCAAAACACAATTTTGTCATTTTATTTTTTTCCTCATATTAGTATTTCATGGCCATAAAATGTAATGCTAACAGAAATAGAAAATCCGAACTACCCTTTGGTGGGCTTATCATTTGGCTGGTGAGTATATCTGAAAAAGAAGAAAAGAAAAGAACAGCGTTATGTTTTAACAATAATAAAACAAATGTTCTGAAAGTGATACCTTTGTTCCTTTTGGGTCCATTTCTAAAAAGAACGACACTGCTAACTGCAATGTTGGTGACTACTTTCCACATAGGATACTTGCTGTAAGCTATATGGGGACATGATTATTAAAGGTTTAGAAAACAATAACAGCTATTTTCATCATTGTCATAACATAACAATACAACAACAAGCCGCCCTGCAGTCTTTCAATCCAGACTGAGGGCCAACTCCTCAAAAAAGTCATTGTTCTTACTGCTTGCAACTTTTTAGAGAATTCAATAGATTCAATATACATTTTTATTTCAAGTTTGAATCTAAAAAAAAAAAATGGTTTGCTTTTAGAAAATGTACATTTATGAATGTGATATTTAGCTAACAGAAAAATAAGGTTTATAAAATAAGCATCATCTTTCACATTTATGAAAACCAAAATTTTTTAACAACAAACATTTTTATATGTAAATTGGGATTCACATAACACTTGATAAAATCAGGAATGTCACACCAAAATGTCACTGTGTGAGAACAATTCCAAAATAAATATAAAGAGGTTTCAGGTTTCTCTAAACAAAAAGAACAGTTGGTGTTAATATCATTCATAAGTATTTTGAGAGAGCACTTATCTGGATCAAATCTATTAATCAATTTAAAGATAATTACTTTCCCTTTGTTAGTTAGTAAGTATTTGTGAGGGGTAAGTCCAAACATTCTTCCAGGGAATATCACTTACGCAACCATTCCAGTAAAACATTACATAAGGCACAGAATGTTCTGGGAGTCTCCCGCATATTGATAACGTCTTCCTGATGCCCGGACATTGATTTATTGTTGAGAGTGAGTGAGAGACCAGAGAATTTCTAATAGTAGGAGCAGAGAGCAAGTGACAAGACGAAGAGAGATAGTAATAGAGATAACTGTTATATGATAACTGACTTATCTCTCAGAGCATTCACTGTTAAGGCACTAAGCCTCCTGGCTGATCACAGCCAAATCACTATGTATCTCAAAAGAACAAATGCTAACATTAACACACAACCCAGTAAGCTGTACCACATCAGAAAACCATACAGATGGATGGAAAAGAGCACAGAGGAGTACCACAAATCAACAGGCAGCCAAACAATACAAATGCACCTAAATAACTTTCTGTATACCGTCTATGCTCACCCTAGAGAAGGGGTCAATCTGGCTGTGAAAGACATAAATTATCTGTTTGAAAAAACAGCAAAACTATCAAGTCTAAAGACGTAAAATAGACAAAACCACATATCCAACAGTAACAAAAAATGGTTTTACCTATATTGCCAAAATATTAGAAAAAAACTCAGTCTAATATAAAACACAGAGATCCAAATAACACAGGGATTCGGCTTCATTACTATGAAACACTAAAACAATACAAGCACACACTTAGAACCAAAAAACACACCTGAAAGCAATTAACAATAACTGAGAAATCAATCCATAAAACCCAATTCTGGGACAATTGGAACAACCTGAAAAAAAATCATCATGAACAATTAGCAATCCAAATTGAAATGGTGAAACATGGGGAAACAATTTCCAAACTCTGTTTGAAAATTTTGTTAACTTTATAAATTGTAAACAAAAGCAAATAAATAAATTCCTGGAAGAACTAGAAATAATAATCAAAGACAATCAAAACCCATTAGACTTATCCATTACCGTAAAGGAACTCATAGAGCCAATTAAAACCATAAAACCCAAAAAAGCATCTGGACCTGATAGAATATTAAATTAAATGATAAAACATACAAGTTCTAAATTCCAGTTGGCGATCCTAAAACAATTCTATATTGTTCTGAGTGTAGGACACCTCCCTGATGTTTGGAATCAAGGGCTGATAACACCAGTCTTTAAAAATGGGGACGAATTTGACCACAATAACTACAGGAGAATTTGTGTGAGCAGCAACCTGGGAAAGTTATTTTGTAGTATAATAAATTCTAGACTTTGGGAATTCCTGACAACACAAATGTCCTGAGTAGAAGTCAAACTGGATACTTACCAAATTATAGCACATCTGACCACATCTACACGTTACATACTCTAACTGAAAAATACGTTGTCCAAAGCAAAGTAAATTTTTTTACCAGTTTTATCGACTTTATAAAAGCGTTTGATTCTATCTCTCACCAAGGATTATTTTATAAACTTCAGGTGCTTAAACTTAGAAACGAAAGTTCACCTGCTTCCTTAAAAACCTGAGTAATCTCAACTTGAAGATAACCTTTGTTTCAACTCAAAAAGTTACGTTTTACAAGTTTTACTAGTCAAGACAATGGATTACTTTAAGTTTAATTTTTGAAAACTTATAAAGTTGAGTTTAATATCCAAAACTTGTAATGGCAGTTGGAGTTAAAGAGAAGAAATAAGTTCACATAACTTAATAGGGCTATTATGTTTTACAGTGTGGCATATGGGGAAAAACATATGACCTTATTAAATCAATGTACACTGAAAGTAAATGCGGAATAAAAAATAACGACCAAGGAACAAAATATGTGAGACAGGGCTGTTGTAAAATGCAGTGCTATTTGGCCCTAAAGGGACACCATGGCAAGATAGTCTGCCATGGTGTCTCTTTAGGGCCAAAGAGCACTGTAGAGTACAGAGACACAGAGACACATAATAATAGTACACAGAGACAGATAAAAAACAGAAACACTTTGACCAGGTACAGACTCAGTGGACATGCCCTAGCAATAGAAACAAGCAGACACAGGAAAACATGGCTCCCACAGGAAGAAAGGTCATGCCTACACTGCAACCAAAACACAACTGAGACGAGAGCTGCACTTCCTAACAGAATGCACAAAATACATACACATCTGAGAAAAATTCTTCCTACAAATGAAACACACACACCAAACATTTAACAATCTGTCAAACTCAAGTAGAAAAGCTCAATTATGTCTCAGCCTGCCACAATATTAGGGACAGTGATTGATCTCCCCCAGCCTTGTTTCCTGTAATTATTATGATTGCTCTTCTTTATTATTAGTTTTCTTACCTTTTTAGTAAATTCCCCTTTATCCTGTAATTTTACACAGTGAATCCCTATCATTTATTCTGTATATGGTGAATTAATTTTGTCCTTAATTTGTACATTATTTACACTATTTTTATTTTAAATTTAATCTATTAGCATTTTATTCATTTTCATTTCATTTTGTCTTTTGTTTTATTTCTCTTGTTTTTACACTACCCATCCATTGTACTTGCATTGTACTTGGGTAATACAAATTTACAATTGTTTGTCATGCCAATGAAGCAGTTTTTCACATGAAAACTGAAAAACTGACAGAAAGCGTATTCTGATTGGTCTCTCTTTCTGCAAATTAGACATATCAGTTTTCTCTGTGGGAGGGCTTTACAATCCACCTCTCTCTCTCTCTCTCTCTCTCTCTCTCTTCAGGTCATCCATCAGTTCAGTGTACCACTGTAGTTCAGTAACACTAGTCAAGTTTCCATCCACTTTTTGCACATTTCTGTTATCAGCAAAGTGAAAGTGCGTAAAAATGTTTGTGATATTTGCTTTCTCCCGCCTGTTTCCATCTATCTGGCCTTTTACTGATAAAATGATGGGTGTGATGAGGTCATCCTTTGAAAAAAATCTAATTGTCACATAAGTTTTGGTGTATCGCAAAAGAAATCTGCCCTTGAGCCGTTTCCATACATATTTTGTGTATATCGCAAATTGTGTACCTTTTGCATCCTGCATGTCCTCAAATCTTTGTAAAATGGTGAGAGTATTGAGACAATTTTAATTTCACAAATAATTGCAGGTGTACAGAACATCAGTGGACGAGGTCAGAATGGAGCAGCTGCTCATCTGATAGGGCTCCAAGTATGTTGAAGTCCATGGGCATAGCCAGGGTGACTCATCAGGAGAATTGGGAGAATTCCTGGTGGGCCGCTCATAAATTGGGCTCATAAAATAAGCATGTTACATTATTGCGTGACTAATAACTAAAGTAATGAATTACACTACATTTAAAGCAGCGCAGTTGTTTGTGCATTAAAAAGTGACATTTTCTCATGTCTAGAGGTCGACATATAATCGGTTTTACCTATATTTTCCCCGATATTTAAGCATTTTTCAATGATCGGATATCTGTTTTGTAATATCGGATCCACCGATAAATGGCGCCATCTTGTGGTCATTTTCAGAATTGCATGCAGGACGGTCATTGCAGAACTGTATCTGAAACAACGGTGTGAACAGGTAAAGTATACTTGCTTTACATTAATTAATAAACTTTATTTAACATAACATCCATTAATGTACAAATTAGATGTGTTAAATAAATACGTAGATATTTACTACGGATACGTAGTTTAAGCAGCTTGGCACTAAAAAATAGAGAAAAACTCACAGAGTCACTTAATCTCCCTGAAATGAGTTTTTGCAGGGTGGGAAGTCTGTGGCCCCTATATGTTTATTAAGCTATATTGAGATTTGTCTATGTTTATTTGGCTGTAATGAGAACTTATTTTGGGCGGCCCTGTGTGTGTAGAGTTTGCATGTTTTCCCCATGCTGCAGGGGTTTCCTCTGCACTCCAGTTTCTTCCCCCAGTCCATGGTAGGCTGATTGGCATGTGTATGAATGGGTGTGTGAATGTGTATGTGATTGTGCCCTGCAATGGATTGGCACCCTGCCCAGGGTGTACCCCACCCCGAAGCTCCCTGGGATACACTCCAGGTTCCCTGCGACCCTGAAAGATAAGCGGTATAGAAAATGGATAGATGGATGGAGAACTTATTTCAAACTAAATTGATATACTGTGTCCTATCTGTTGTTTATGCATATATCATAAACAATTTAACAATATATTATTATTATTATTATTATTATTATTATTATTATTATTCCATCCATCCATCTTCTATACCGCTTATCCTTTTCAGGGTCACAGGGAACCTGGAGCCTATTTCAGGGAGCATCGGGCACAAGGCGGGGTACACCCTGGACAGGGTGCCAATCCATCGCAGGGCACATTCACACACATACACATTCACACACCCATTCATACACTACGGACACTTTAGACATGCCAATCAGCTTACCATGCATGTCGTTGGACAGGGGAAGGAAACCGGAGTACCCGGAGGAAACCCTCGCCTCACTTGGAGAACATGTAAAATCTGCACACACAGGGCCACATTATTATTATTATTATTATTATTATTATTATTATTATTATTATTACTATTATTTACATTCAACAATTATTACAACGGAGTATTAAAGGCAAATCGTAACCCGTAAACCGTTTATGCATAAGCGAAACAAATTTGAGCGGTACACGTATATTCCGCTTCCGGGTCAATTCTACAACTGCTTCCACTTCCGCTTCTAGGTTGTTTTGAAAAGTTGGTGCTAAAGATGGCGGACGTTGTCGGGGACCCCACATCAATAGCGGAGAAACATCAGGATGTCAGAGTAAATGTTAAGTCTAAGAGAATCTTCGCTTATCAACTTGCAAAGTATAAAAGTTTGCTTATAAAGCTGCTGGAGCGTCAACCGGAACTGAACGAAAGCGACGTGGAAAAGATATTAGAAGAAATGCTGATGGTGAGCGCAAGGCATTTTATTTACACAGTTTTTATACTGTAAAGTTGTACTTTTCATATAATATAATTGAGGTTTTTTTTTTGTATATACATAAAAGAATTTCGAGAATGCAGTGCAAGAAAACATCACCGTCGGTGGTTTATCCTGGGATGAAGCCGCAGAGGAGAACGGTGAAGGTGTGATTATAAAAGCCCTCTAATGCGTGTTGTGATAACATAGTGACTGTATTAATAAAGATATTAGTTTAGTGCAAAGTTCTACAAATACTTAAACATAGAGCAGGATTACAGCTGCTCAGTCCGCAACATGATTTAACACAGTGGGTATTTTTAAACCTTTTTTTTGTTACAATGGTGAAAATCACAGCCCATCATTATGGAGGTTGTATGAACGGTTGTGTATTGTGCTGTGTTGTGTATTGTGCTCTGATGCTTCTCTAGATTACGAGTGCAGCACGGTGGACGACCTGTTGGATGAGAAGATTGTCCAGACTAGCTGGAAACGCAGCGTTTACCCAAAGAAAATTCTGCCATATTTTGTCCGGTCCCTGAAAGCCGAGCGCAAACTCATGGTTCGTTCCTTGACGCTTTTATAAAGAAGAAAATGTCCAATCTCTCAATATCTAGGATCCAAAATGCCTGTGGATGGTGTGTTGGTTAAGTGGTGAGTTTTTATTATTGCTCATGTTTGTTTTAGGGTTTGTTTGACAATACGGTGAAAGCACAAGAAGTGAAGCGGGATCCTGTTCAGGGTAAGTGTTCACTTCAGTGCATTACTTTAGATTGACAATCCTTGATGCTGTTGGGGAGGGATAAGCTTTTAATGCAGAATCTGTCCCTGTGCAGACACCATCATGAGCAGTGTTTCTGCTGCTGCACCCGTGATGTTCAGACAAGCGTCTACAGTCATGAAGGTACACCACACTCATTGCCCACCAATGATGGTCCCCCTGTTGATGTTCTGATGATGCTATGGATGATTATTTACGCTTCTTGGGGCTGCTGCTGTAATCATAAACACTGTCCTGTGCATATCCTTGGGTGCTTGTTCAAAATCCGCTCGTGCTGAACGTCCTTCCAGCTGCCGGCCTTTACTCTTAACTCTGAAAACAGTAATGCACAATCTCATATCCTGTATAGACTACAGTATATCTTTCCTCAGATTCTACAGCATCTGCAGTTACACAGTCCTGACAGTAAGGTGTGCTGCAGCACTTTCAGCAGGTCCCTGGGACTGGATGGCTATACACTTATACACGATACTCTGTGCATCTTTGCAGGAGCTGTAACTCAAAATCAGAGCTGTGAGGAGAACAGTTTCTAATTCTCTGCTCAGAAACCCACAAACCTTAGACCATTTATCAGACATGTGCACACACAGCTGTGCGTTGATTAAATCCCAGGCGTTATAGACACGGCCAGGCTGACTTACACCAGGCAACTCCACTAAATCACCATATATGGTCAACAGCTTATTAGACCCTGCTTTTGTTATTATTAGTTAGTTACATTAGTTATTATTATTAGTTACATACAGTGGGGGGGAAATAACTATTGCACGCGTCAACATTTTTTTTAGTAAATATGTCGCACCCCCTTCATCTCCCTCCACTGGCTTCCTGTAGCTGCCCGTGTCAACTTCAAGGCCTTGAAGCTCACGTACAACACCTCGTCTAGATCAGCTCCCCTCTACCTCAACACTCTGCTGAAGGGTTATTTTTCCTCACACAATCTGCTTTATGCACACATATATATATGTGTGTGTGTGTGTATGTGTGTATATATATATATATATATATATATATATATATATATATATATATATATATATATATATATATATATATATATATATATATATATTTTGTAGTTTATGGTGCATTAGATGCATTGAGAAATGTATTATTTTATGAAGATCACATTTGTTATTAAAACTACATGCTCACAGTATGTTAAGCTTTATTGTTGTCCACTTTATTAGGAACACATTCGTGCAATTCTCAGATAGTTGGATGAATGAGCAGGTGTTCTTAATAAAGAATAAATTCTTCACATGGTTTTGATTATCTAAGTGGTTTTGTATGTGTATGTATACTTATGTATGTGTGAATATATATTAATTATACAAAACCACTTAGATAATCAAAACCATGTGAAGAATTTACTCTTGATTAAGAACACCTGCTCATTCATCCAGCTATCTGATAATTGCATGAATGTGTGTGTGTGTATGTATGTATGTATGTATGTATGTATGTGTATATACATATGTGTGTATATATAATGTGTGTGTGTGTGTGTGTATATATATATAATATATATATATATATATATATATAATGTAGTATATGTATGTTTATATATATTTGTGTCTATATATGAATAAATATATATAATTTATACACATTTGTTTGTTTATTTATATTTTTATATATATATATATATATATATATATATATATATATATATATATATATATATATATATATATTTGTTGATATATTTATATATGTAAACAAACAAAGAAATCTAAAATAAAGTATGTTTCTGTGTCTGTTGTTTTGTTTGGCCGACAGTCTTTGAAGGAGGTGAAGCAGATGGCAGAAGGTCTTCACCAGGTGCTGAACACGCAGCCTTCAGCTGAGACCCTGGAGGCCTACAGAGATGTGTTCAGTAACTATGAGGGAAAACGTGCTGAAGTCCGGTGCAGCAGCGAGTCTAACAGACAGTCCATTAAAAGAGCTGCGTCTGAGAGAGAATACAGCACACGATACGTTCCCGTGGTTCCATCCACTCCAGATCAGTAAGTAGTGAGGGAGGGAGGAAGGAAGGAAGGAATGAATCCAGCTCCTGGAGCAGCATGTTGTTTTGTATGGAATGATTCTGCTTTTGTGTTTCTCAAAAGTATGTGCACCCCTGACCATCACAACCACATGTTCTTCCCCAAACTGTTTCTACAAAGTTTAAATCACACAAATGTATAGAACTTCTCTGTATGCTGTAGCATTACAGTTTCCCTTCACTGGAACTAAGCGGCCCAAACCTGTTCCAGCATGACACAAAGTGAGCTCCATGAAGACATTGCGTGGTAAGGTTGGAAGAACTTGTGTTTCCTGCACAGAGCCCTGACCTCAACCCCACTGAACACCTTTGGGATGAACTGGAACTCCTCACCTAACATCAGTGCCTGACCTCAACCGCACTAATGCTCTTGTAGTTGAATGAACACAAATCCCCACAGCCACACCCCAAAATCTAGTGGAATGCCATCCCAGAAGACTGGAGGAGGTTGTTATAACAGTGAAAGGGGGGATATATCTGTGTTAATGCCCATGGTTTTGTCAAGGGTGCCTACTTTTGGCCATATAGTGCATGTAGGTAGATTATTTAATCTTTATCCTCTTATTGTTTATTCTTTTGTTTGTATATCAATTTTAAAAACATTTTTAATTCAAATGTCTGTGACCTGTATTGATCTTTTATCTATCCAATAAAACTCAAACACAAACAAACAAAAAAAAACGTATTATGTTGTAATGATGTTAATAATAAACTGAAATATTTTCATTAGTTCTTTGGCCTGGGTTTGTGGTATACAGTCATCTCAATTAGCAGTGCATTCCTCGTTGATTTTTCGGTAACATTGAGTAAATGCATCAGAAATAATAATATATAAATAAAGTCGTGAGGAAAGTTTTGGTGCGCATGCGCGCGTGTGTGAGGTAGGCGGAAGTCCAAAACACTGCAGTTAGCGAACTTGGAGCACCACGTGACTTATAAGAAAGTAAGTGATGGAGTTTACAATAATATCAGCTTAACTTGGCAAACTCTTCGTGGTACTCAATGGCACTTTCGCAATTTCATCTCTCCAACTCATCCCCGCGTGGAAACTAATCCCGCATTGTGTGTGTGCGTGCGAGTGTGAGAGAGAGTGTGAGATTTCACCTGCCATGTCTCTACACACTGCTCCAGACTGCTGCGACGCACCTGTACTGCATTTATACCGAAGAAGTGAGGTAGGATCTGGCCTCTTAGCATTTAGTATTGAATTGTGTGTTGGAGCTTTACAGGTCTTTAGACGAGGATAAAACTGGTAACTACAGCTCATACTGTAACTAATGGAGGTATAAAATACTGTAGGCTATATCTCACACACACCTTATTACATAAACATATTTATAGTGCAGTGTTTGTGGAACAACATATGTGGAGTTTCTGAACAGTAATACATCATATGAACATGTCACATAACATATGCAGTGTTCAAATATTCTTGTTACAGAAGAATACTTAAGACCTTAGAACAACAAGCACAGTGCTTAAGAGGATGATATTTCAGAACAATATTGTATATATGCATACAGTAAGATGTGTTTTAAAACATTTAACAGACACACATGTATAGAAAACGATTTCTTATCTTAGCCAGTGTTTCTGAACAACATTGTGTTAATGACCCAGTTATGGTATTCATTTTTTTGGATTGTTTACATTATTATTTCTCATCATTCATGGTCTTTAAATAATCCTTCCATTATTGTGGTAATCTCATTTTATTGGTGATTTGCAATGACTAGTAAAACAGTTTTTACCATATTTAACCAGAGAGCTACAGTTAATGAATGCATAATTAATATAGCCTGTATACTGTAACTTCTATACTGTAACTAGTAAGGGTTGTTGTTTTAAAAAAAACAACAACAACAATATTTCATGTTCCTGAACAATAATAGCTTGTACACATCTCACACTAAATATCCAGTTCTGTGGTAGTATTAGTACCTGGTTTTATTTTTTATCCAATGCATACTTGTAGCATGCATATAGTATAATGTATTGCATACACACTACACAGAGCACACTTATGGTATTTCTGAATAAATGATTACAGAGCGGGGATGACGATGACAGAAGGCTGAAGAGAAGAGAGAAGAACCGCGTGGCTGCGCAGAGGAGCCGTAAACGCCAGACACAGAGAGCTGATGAGCTGCATGAGGTGCGTTGAGAACAGATACGTTTACATTTTGGTTTGCCCTGGGATGCATATTGTGCTTGTTATTTAGCTCTAAGGTGCGTAGTTATATAGGTTTTATAATAGTTCGGATCAGGTTTTGGACAGAGGGAGGTGGTCTTGCGTATGTGACAGAGGAGAGTAATGCAACTGAACTTTGTAGTAATGATAAAAGTAGTGAAATAAAAAAAAAAAAATCTGGGTTAAAGATGGGGTAAGATATTACCTTCAATCAGTACAATCAGCAGAGCCAAATTACATCATATTGATTAATCGCTGATGCCATGTGGATACAAACTCACGTTATAATGTTACATATTTACCATATACAGCAATCAGACTTCATATCCAATAATAAAAATTATTGTAAAAAGACATAAATTACTGTAATTTTTAAAAAATTTACCAAATCAACAAAGCCGATGTTAGATGTGTCTATAAAATGTCTTTTCTGCTTAAATGCATTGGATGGATTTGAATGAAAGTGTTTCCAACCAGGCTTATGAGTGCTTGGAGCAGCAAAACAGTTTGCTGAAGAGGGAGGTTCAGCTGCTACTCGAGGAACAGAGATCCCTGGCAGAGGCTCTCAAACTACACGAGCCTCTGTGTCCTGTCCTAAACAGCAACATACTCTCAACCCCAAGACCCACTGATGGCATTCCTCCCTGAGTTCTCTCATCCCTAAACCAGACAATAGTAATAGCAATTTACTGGCTTCCTCATGTGGGTGTGCATGTCATTACCTGGGAACAATATTGTTAAATGCATCTATGTTTGCATAAATAGTACAGTTTTCCTGCTAATTTCATATGAATTGATCAGCATATTTAAACTGATTTAGATTACTACTTTCCAACAGACTTTTCCATAAGATTGTCAAATCAGTGTTTAGCAGTGTGACACATTGTACTTTGATTTAATTTTGACTCTGCAGGAAATTATGTCAACATTCTGTATTTAAACATGTGAAATAAACTCTTTGGTTCTAGTAGACCACTTAACCACCAACCATCTGTCTGGTCCACCACCGTTTAGTTCAGCACCTTTGGAGGCGTGCCATGAGAATGAACACTTCTGCTTTAGACCACAGGCTGCCTAACCAAAAATACCCTTATAGGTTTCAGGATTTCATGTTGACTGTGATGCAATGATGGTTATGACGCTGAATTGTTTTTTTTTTTTTATCGGTACATCTGTTCTTGACAGGAATTGCATTATACATTACACGAGTGTTTCTGTTGTGTTCCGTGTTATTTTTTTGAAGTCATGTGACCTGTGTATGTGTTTGTATATGTTTTATGCAGGCTATAGAATGTATACACAAATTAATATATTTTAATGTAATGAATCAACTGACCGTACAAAGATGCAGTAAAACTACAAAAGTGGATTTGCATTAGCGTATATATATTTTTTTGTTTTAAAATGTTCAACTTAATAAAAAATACTGGAAATACAAGACTCTGATGCAATGATTAAATAAAAGTACAACGGTATACAGGTAGGGATCGATGTACATGTTGGACATTCTTCTATGTCAATAGATCTATGTTATGTTTGGGAGGAGTCCGGTGTATCACTTCTCTAAACCTAAACCGTTATACACATTCTAAGAGTATGAACCTTAGACACTTCTTTGTTTCTCTTCCAGTTTTCTCTTCTCATTCGAAAAGTCCATGAACTGGACACTGCACAGGTTACTTTCATTTCCAGGAATAAGTATTCATGGAATGTAAACTCAGACCACACTTTGGATGTATAAAACGGACCTGTTTCCAGCATCCAAAACACATTTCCACAGAAACTGATATAATAATCATGTAAACACACCAATCTACTGAAGAAATACAGCACAATGCAAATCAGAGCTATGAAATGATATTGAAAGAGCAGAAATTATTTTATTAAAATTATAAATATCCTTGGTATTTAGCATGCTCGGATACTTTTCTTACCGGTATTACTACATCTACAAGTGGTAAGTGAATATGGATCCAGTGACATGAAGGGAATCAAAAGACACAACAGTAATGATGAATATATGAAGGTAGAAGGATGTGCAAACTGTATAAAGTTAGTTACAAAAACTGCAGGAGAAATATATGCAAACTGTGCAAGCTATGAAAGTTAATCTGAGTGCAAACAACATTAGGGGAGTTGTAAGAAGGGGGATTAGTGCCTTTGTTCAGCAGATTGACCCCCGAGGGGAAGAAGCAGTTTCCTAGCCTGCTGGTGCAGCAGACAATGTTCCTGTAGCACTTCCTGGATGGGAGAAGTGTGAACAGTCCATGTTTGGGGTTGGAGATGTCCATGCTGATGCTGCTCACCATCCATTAGTTTCTCCAGGATTTTGCGATCACAGAAATGAACACAAAATCAAGCAAATTCTGCAATATTAGGAGGAGCTTGCAAATTTTCAAAGTTACTGCAGATATTCCACAAATTTGGTGCAAGACGTGTCCTGTGACGTCATCACAACGGATGAAGCCCTCTTCAGTTCACGTATGTCGAACATGAGTACAGCTAAAAGGTCTCATTTACCAACAAACATCACCGCAAAAGACTGTGCAAAACTATTTCGTGTGACTGCAGTTTCGCCGATTCGAGTAGTACAAATAAAACTCAAGGATTTGTGGCCCAAAAAAATCACAAAATTTACAAAAAAATTCACAAAAAAATTTACGGAAAGCAGGATATGGATATAGATATAAGTTCATCCCTAACGAGCAAGCCATAGTCGACGGTGGTACGGTAAAGCTCCCTGAGACGACATGAGGAAGAAACCTTGAGAGGAACGGGAACCCATGCTCATCTGGGTGACACCGGATTGTGAAAGTATAAATAATTTCTCTTCTATAGAGTCAAGCAGTGCTATGTGTTTGTGTAGTAGGCAGTGTTTGTGGTGGATGTCCTCGATGGAGAGTAGCTGGGCACCAGTGGAGTGTTGGGAGGTTTTCACCACCTGCTGGAGACTGAGCACCATCAAGTACCACACTGAGATACAATACATCAGTATGCTCTCAATGGTACAGTGACAGAAGCTCAACTAATATCTGAGACATTGATGCACCTTTTTGATAAAGGATGGTGTTGAGGGAAGGCGAGGCCCTTGGAGTCATGGACACCCAGGAACGTAGATCTAGACACATGCATACCTCAGTCCCAGTGTGTGTGTGTGTGTGGCTGCTCAATAGCCAATGCTCACTGGTAGTCGAGTATGACCTCCTTGGTCATCTGGGTGTTAAAGGACAGGTTTCTACTGACACAGCACAAAACCAGGTACTGGACATCCTACCTGTAGGTCATTTATGTAAGATGTCTCCTTACACACACACCAGGTATATAAGGAGAGGTAGAGCATCATAATGTCATATGGATTTATATTAACACTTTAATAATTTTTACCACATCCTGGTTGAGTGTCTTTTCTCTTTTCCTTCAGTTCCTTTCTCTTTTAACTGCTTTTGTAAATGTACAATCACTGCATAAAGCACCAGATGGCGATATCAATCCAAGGTTCTATTACGTCCTACCAACATCTGTTGTTCACTATTGCCAATTATCTTCCATGTCCATCTATACTTATTTACAGAAACCTTCACTGAGTATAACGAAGAACAAACAGCATAAAACGTCACTGGAGCTTTTCCTAAGAGCAAATTCTCAAAGGTGTTTCATGCAAATGTTTTTTTTTTTATTTTAAAAGAAGGGAATATCAGTGTTTCCCACTTCCTTTTCCGTAAGTTCTTGGTAATATTTCCCAATGTTTGCCCGTACATGACTGGAAGCAATTTTTGGACTTGAACAGGAAGTTAAGTGGAACATAGGGTTTTTAATTGAGCTTAAACGCTTCCTGTAGTTCTATTCACTGAAATGAGAAGGACTTTGTATAGACTTGTCTAGGTTTCCCAGTACACGGAACAGAGCCTGCAGAGTTTCCAGGAGAACAAGTGAAACCGTGCACATGCTGTAACATGAAATCAAACCCTGTAACTCTGGAGCAGTAAGACGTCAATGCTACCCACACTATAGTACTATATTTAATTAATTTAATTTAATTTAATTAATTAATTAGCTTTATTTTATTCATTATTACCAAATGAACTGATCATGTATATTTATTTATTCAAGTAAACACTAATAATGCAATTCAAGCATATAGTGTCGTGGAAAAATCCCTCCAACTAAAGTCAAAAAACCTCCAGAGACAGGGGTTATGGATGCCAAAAGAAATTAAACTTTATTTAAAACAAATAAAGTGAGACAGTCTGCAGAAAGTCTAAATTATGCACAGGCCTTTTTGAGCTAATGAGCTCATCTTAGGTGTGGTTTTACCTTTCTTCTTTAAAAAAAAAAACTCAGCCCCTTTGCCACAATTAATTACTTATGCTCATAGCTGTTTTATAATTGTGGTGTAGGATCAGTTAACTGTTTTCCTTTTTTTTTCCATGACCAAAACCCTTTTCCTCAATATCTGTCCTCCTTTCCTGCAGCCTTGTCCTAACTCGACACTTATATATCGGCTTCAAGGTTGTTCACTTACAAAAGTAGTTTCTGTGCAGATAAACACAGGATTCTTCTAACTCAGTACACACTTAGAATATAGTTTGATCAGAATGTTTGAAAAAAATATTATATTTCTAGATATTGTTTATTTGTCTCTAGATTATTAGAGTTGATATATTCTATAATAGCAGGCAAGGTGCTGGTAGTGCTGAATAAAATCAGCATCATGGTGGATCTTAGGAACGCCAGGCATGACGTGGTAATACACACCTAATACACACATTCACACATTCATTCACACCTGGGCTATAGTCATCCCAACACACAGGCATGACCAGATGACAATAAAGTTAAAATAGTTCAGCTTCAAATCAAAGGAGACAGGAATTACTTTGACAAGAAGTAGTATTCACTGAACCTGTTAGTGTTAGTTAGTGATAACAAAATGGATGCTTCCACACAGAGAAGAGGTGTGGGACTCTGATGCTTACTGCTGTAACAGGCAGAGTACTTGAGTAAAATAATTTGATATTGTAAACTGATATGTGAGCAGTGTAAATAAAATGCAAGTAATCATCCGATCCAATCATACTAAATCGAACAGTTTACAATATTTGAATCAGGGAAAAGAAAGGAATGAAGACAGGGGACAAGATGATGGTGACATGGAGGTGAGTGAGATACCAGAGCAATTATTCAAAGTGAATTATTCAAAGAGTTTCACATTAGCCTTGAGCAGGCCAACAGTGTCAAAGTAATTATAATGAACGCACATAAAATTTATATTTATGTCAAAAGCAGTGGCAAATCTAAGATTTTTTTTAGGTGGGACAACAAAGGAGCCAAAATTCATGTTCCGGGACCAAATAAATACCTTAAAATTCAAAGCGCTAAATAAGTGATAAGGATAAATTTTTAGTTAAAGGCTGTGATTAAAGCACATCTAAATATATGCTTCTACTTAATGTCATTCAGACACAGTTTGTTTAGACACAACTAAGGACAATTGATTATACGCTTATTCTAGGTCAGGGTTCCTGCGGGGTTCCCGTTTCTCAGAAGTGGAGAACCAGGAGGAACCCACACAGATACAGAAAGAACATGTGAAACTCAAACTGAGGAGCCCGGAGCTGTGAGGCAGCAATGCTACCCGAGTGTAATAATTTAAAAGTAAATGTGGAAAATGTAATAGACAGAAATACTGGTAAAATATTCATTTATCACAATCTTGTTCCATATTCTTTTAGACACTGATTTCCAAACTTTTCTTCTTGGGGGCAAGATGGAGAAGGAAAAAAAACATAATCCGTAAAATTAAAATTTATCACCACTAGTACTGCATTTTGTAGGTGGGTTTTAAGCATGTTATGCTTGACAGAGTTGTGTAAATGAAGCTCTGACTCATAAATGAATAAATCTAACAGAAGCAGTGATGTTCCTGGGACGGGAGAACTGCTGTCACGTCAGTCATAAGTCTGGATTTATTACATTTCTGGATAACTATTAGATTTCATTTATCCTGAGTGATTTATCATCTAATTATTTTTTCTCAAGTACTCTGCTTGTTACAGCAGTGAGCATCAGAGTCCCATGCCTCCAATGTGCCAAACGACTGTTATCATTTTACCATCCAGCTTAAACAAAAAGCTTAAAATATACCTCATTTCACCGTTTTCACTGTTTAATTTTTTAAAAAATTAAATTACTTTTTTTATACAATAAAAGTTTTGACTCTGCAGAAGAGCTGCCAACAATTAGCATCATGCAAACCAAAGGTGTGAAGGAGGTCCCAAGCAGAAGACGACTATCAGGATGGGCCAGGCAGAACCAGACAGCAGGAGTAACATGTAGCGTGAGAGAACAGAGCATTAGCTATGCTCTTACCCTGTAGTGCCACTCCAGGGTCAACAAACCTGGATGAACACGTTTACCAAAACACTATGCCCATGACCTGTACCATGAAGGTAGTTGAACAAACTCAGGGTTACAGGATTAGTTTTGAGTTGACAAAACCAAACCAATTAGACTTTATTAGTACCATGACATTGGTTATACACTGTGTCAACTCAGGCTTTGATGCTTAAGCTATGATTAGTCCACGAGCACATAAATGCGTGACGTCGGCACCGAACAACCAATAGCATTCAACATAGCATCAGCATAGTTCCATTTGAAATGAGGATTATAAACCGACACTAACCACAAAAAGCAATACTGTTGTGGCTGTCATAGCTCAGGAACATTGCTGGAGGAATATCTTCCAATTGTGTATATACCCAAGTTTACTTTATAGGCTCACAATGAATATACATGAATAGGGGATCTAGTGCAGAAATTCATTTTGAGAGGAAGTTGCCAAAAATTAGTTCAGCCTGTTGGCAAGAAGTAAAAAGATCCTAACTGCTCTACTGCTGTGGGTATAGTTTTCTAAGGACTACAGACACAGGGGCTGTGTAGAAGTATTTGCCCCATCCTGATTTAGTGTCTCACACTTAATTGTTTCAGAAATTAAAACTAAATCCAAGATAAAAACAAATGCAAGCTGAGTAAACACTAAATACAGATCTTAAAATTATATTTATTGAAGCCCCCCCCGCAAAAAAAAAGTTATACAATACCAACTGGGCCTGTATGAAAATGCATGTCCCCATGGTTACTAATTCCCCAAATCTATGAAACTGCATTCATAATTAGGTTCAGCTGGATTAGACTCAACCAGGTCTGATTACTGCAAACCATGTTCAATCAAATCAACACAAAGAACTTTTTCCAACAGCATAGGGCTGGTTAAAAAGGACTTATCCAGTAGCACACTATACTAAAATTGATAGAAATTCCAGAAATTATGGTGATGATGGAAATAGTTTTGTAATCTTTCTCAGACTGATGTATGTCAAAGACTCTGGGACTCCAAAGAACCACAGTGAGAGCCATCATCTCCAAATGGAAAAACTCGGCACAGTAGTGAACCTTCCAGAATTTGTCAAAGAACACAGCACCCATTCATTCAGAAAATCACAAAAAGAACCAAGGACAGCATCAAAAGGAACTACAGACCTCTCTTGCATCAATAAAGGTCACTGTTCATGACTTCACTATCAAAGACACGGGGCAAAAATAGCATCCATGGAAGAGTGGCAAGTTGAAAACTACTGCTAACCCAGAAGAACATTAAGGCAGGATTGGCAACCATTAACTGAACCTGTTCTGAGACCATGAGCTGTGCTGAAAGTAGTGAGGGCAGCATCTTGCGAGGGATGGATATCATCCCACACTAAAAGGAAGAACCTCTCCTCCTACTGGTCAACCCAATCATGCTTACGTTTCTTGCCAGCATAACTGGACTCACCTCTGTGTAACAAGTCAAACCACTGAAAAGAAAATAAATTGATCAGTGTACTACAAGACATAGTCACACTTCAACTTTATAATAGGAGTGTTGATTCGGGGTCTTACCATCACCTCTTGGGAGAGGGTGAAGGTGGCCACATGTGTTGCAGTGATCTTGTACTCAATCACCACTCAAACACAACCACCATGGTGAGAAACCCTTTGAAGAAAAACATGTTTGGTAAATTGAGGCTGTTAACAGAAATCAAATAAATACATGAAAACCATGACAAGCATTCTGGCATAGTCAGCTGATGGAGGACAAAATACCCCAGCCCACTTAGTTTCCACAAGACAGCCAGGAAGTCTTTCTTGGTGGCCTCTAGCACAGCCAAGCACTGCATGTGGAAAACACTACCTCGGTAAGAATCTGAAAATTAAAGAAGGAGATTGTCACCTGGGACTCACAAAGGCAGAAGGTTTAAAAGCAACTCAACATCCAGGTCATAAACTCACACTCGGCAGGAGAATCCAAAATAATATCCGGAACAAATCACAAGGCAAGGAAGGGACAAAATATGAATCGTCAGATCAAAACAGGAGCACTAGGAAAGAGGCAAAGACAATTCACAGGCAAACACCAACTAAACTACATTACTGAACACTTCACACCACAGCTCAAGTTCACATGGTTTATATAGCATTTGAACAGAAAACAATCAGGCTAAAGGAAGGAGAGCTTTTAAAATTCATGAAAGGGTGCCCTCTAGTTGTGTGAAAGGGAAATGTCCAGCCAGGACGTGAAAGACTTTGCAGTCATGTTAAATAGATGGGTCATGATATTGCCTAATTACAGCTTGCTTTTCAGAGGGTTTCGGAGCACCTGCTTACTGAGTCCAGCCTTCAAGAGCTTGTTCAAAGTCTCTAGACAGCATTCATGCAGGTGAACAGGAGGCTCAGCTGCTGGGCTCCATGAAATACAGGAACCTAACAATATTCTCCACCTGAAACAAGAAAACATTGATGCATGTAATCTAAAACCATGTCATGGTCTACACAAAACATTGGCTATGTTTCTATAATCAGTTTACATTGTTAATATTCTTACCTGAATCAGTGCACATTTTTACAATCTTGTTTTTAACAAAACATTACAGCTGTTAATCTCTATAACATATAGCAACAAGAGGGAATCAATAGAGAAACTAATTCGGACCTGAACAGGGCCATCTGATACAATCAGGGTAACAACCCAAGGGACAGAGACAGGAGCAGGAAGTGACAAACACATCACAATAAGAGCATGGGCTCAGCACACAGTACAGATAAATGCTCCATGTTTCAAGGGGGATTCCTGACAGTAGTTCTTAACTCTAACTGTCCTAAGTGTATTTTTATTCACTGGAGTTTCATTTACTTATTTGTATTTATTTGTAAGGCATATGAGGTGATCATAGGGCATATGTATTATATGACAGAGAGGACAGTCTTATTGAGTGCTTCTTGTAATAGCCCAAGTTCAACATCTCCCTCACTGCAGTCGTCTGCATCCTATACACTGGGCTGAAACAAAAGAAAACACACTCACCATCCACTTTAAAAGGAACACCTGTACACCTGCACATTAATGCAGTTCTTCAATCAGCCAATCACGTGGCAGCAGGACAATGCATAATCATACAGATACAGGTCAAGAGCTTCAGTTAATGTTCAAACTTCAGAATGGGGAAAAAGTGTGATCTCTGTGACTTTAACTATGACATGGTTGTTGGTGTCAGACGTGCTGGTTTGAGTATTTCAGAAACTGCTGATCTCGTGGGATTTTCACACACAACAGTCTCTAGAGTTTACACAGAATGATGAGAAAAACAGAAAACATCCAGTGAGCAGAGGGTCTGCAGGCAGAAATGCCTTGTTGATGAAAGAGATCATAAGAGAATGATCAGACTGGGCGGAGCTGACAGGAAGTCTATAGTGACAATCACTCTTTGAACAAAAGAGCATTTCAGAACACACAGCACATTGAACCCTGAGGTGCTTGAGCTACAGCAGCAGAAGACCACATCGGGTTCCTCTCCTGTCAGTCAAGAACAGGAGTCTGAAGCTATCGTAAGCACAGACTCACACAAACAGGACAGCTGAAGACTGGAAAAAGACCAGGTCATTTTTTTAAATTTATTTTTATCTTCACCTGTCCAGTTTTGATGAGCCAGTTCCCATGATAGCCCACGAGCACGTAAATCTCATAAAAAAGCTACTTTAACCTCAGTTTTACAGTTACAGGCCTGAAGAACTGTTGGTTCTATGTTACTTCAAACATACATGCACCATTTTACACTGAAACTGCAGCACTACAACAACAGCGAGTAGCATTAGCAACAAGTTAGCCATTAGTTATGTTCATGAGAACTCTAACGTTGATCATTAGCTTCTCAAAACACTGATTAATAACTGTGAAGGTATATTAATTGATCTAAATTCATTCCTGCTATAAACACTGATTAATAACTGTCAAACAGGGCAGAAGGGACTGCTAGGCATGGGGGGAAATTGGAGAGAAGGAGGGAGGGAGTGAAAATTTTATTTTAATTGTTCATTTCTATTCAGTTATTTGTCAGTTTTATAAAACAATAAAATAAAAAAAAAAACAGTTAATATCAGTTAAAAATTATATTAATTACTTGTTTTTAGATCATTTTCTCCAGGATGTCAGTAACAGTTCAATTCACCACAAGCTCATCTCTAACAGATATACCAATAATACTTGATCAACATGAAAGACTTTTCACTTAATATGAAACTTTTTTGTTAACAATGAATACTGAAAAATTACACATTTGTTTTCCCAAATCCTCTTTATTACAAAAGCTCAGATCTAACATCTATTAACATGTTATTTATAAGTCTCTTGTATTTATAAATATAACTATAAACTCTTAACTCTGGCATTTAAGTAAATATAACTCTTGCATTTATGCGAATATTTATATGGAGACTGGTCAATGGCATGAATACAACCGCAAAATCTGAGATATCTCAGTGGTTGACAGAGCCGTTATAGTGCGGTTGAGACCAACAAGGTACCCTGCCAAGTTATCCACTGCCTCCCATCCAGAAACAACCCTTGAATCACACCGACTATCCTGAAAAAGGAGATGGACACAAAAAAACAAATCCTATATTACAAAATTGATTCCAGGAATAGTTTATCACAGAACTTTTCTTCACAATGCACAAATGATCAAGTGTTAGACTCTTTACTGGAGCTGATGGGCCAGGAACACCAGAGTTAATGTCCTCAATGTCACTGTCAGGAAAGTGAGAGTCATCACCCTCAACGCTGGTTTCCTAGATTATTTATTTGTAAACATGTGAGAGAGAGAACTTTGGTTATAAACTTGACTGTGTTCAAAAGTCAATATAAAAAAAGATTACTTGTGGATTAATCATGCAACAACTCATTCATAGCACCTGTAAATTAATTTCCTAGGTAATTTTACTGACTGAAAATAAAAAAAATTGTCATGTTACCTGGGATGATGAGTTGAATGGCTCAACATGTACATTAAGACAGCTGGAGGTGTGTGAAGTGTCTAAACTGAGATCAGCTGAGCTGGATGTGTCTCATCCTCCTGACCTTCAACCTGCAACTCTGGCAGAGCGATGCCCATTTCACTATGCTGCAATCCTATACTAGACTGTGGCACTGGCTGCTTTCCTGTACTGGTCTGTGGGACCTGCTGCATGGCTGTACTGGTCTGTGGGGCTGGCTGCATGGCTGACTCCCTGGACTTAACCCTGTCTGTTGAGCAGACTGGAAAAAGTGTTAGTGTTTCCATAGGTCTGAAAATATTTCCAGTGTTTCAACAACATTATTCTTTTTTTTTTTTCATTGACACAATACAAACATAAATAATGTACATTTTCATAACAGAAAGATGCTCATATTGGAAGAAATATAGTAATATTACAGTTATATGGCAGTGGTCACCAGTGCAGGTAAAATGATAATGTTTTATTACATACCTTATGATAACCGTATTTGCAAGGGATTCTTTTCCCAAAGAAGTCGTAAATACGGGTCTGGTTGTGTGAGACTATCAATACAGTGCAAAGCATCCTTCCACTTCTTTGCTCCTGGCTTCTTGCCTGTTGTGAACTGGTACTTCCCTTGGGCATACTTGCACACGATGTCATACCAGTACACGTCAGGCTTACAGGTCTTAGTCATGTCTACAAATATGAAACAGGCTAAATATCAGACAACTTGAGCTAATTTTTAGGTTAGTGAGAAGGACATCACCCTAGCTAGCTAGAATGGAAGAGAAGGCACAACTTAAGGCAAATGAACTATTGAACAAAAGATACAATTGAAGAAAAAAAAAAAATGCACATTCTAAGGCCAGGAAAAACTTACTTTAAAAGAAATCCATTGCGGAAGATGATTTTAAAGAGGACTATCTAAGTAGGTTTTATGACATGAATATAATTCATGTTTCTTTACATACATGAATGGTTAACTAATTATGTATGAATTTATTTTATGTCAGCATCAAATACAATCTTCCATTTTAATAGATAATGTTTAAACTAAACCAAACTAAAGAGTGCTCAAATTTTTTAGTTATCTAAAAGCAGTATCAATTATAAAGTAAACAATGAAGTGAATCGGTTAACATTGTGAAGATTTCTCCTTTACTGTTTGCATAAAATATTTTGACATATCCATCCATTTTCTGTACCGCTTAGCCTACACAGTGTCGCGTTGAGCCTGAAGCCTCTACAAGAAGTAATTCAAACTATGCGCAGACTCACCTCCAATTTATCCAAAGTAAAAAAAAAAAAAAAAAAGCTTTTTTGGACATCATAGAATTTTTATTGGAAATTTGCATTTTACACATTATAACACCACATCCAACAACCATAACCAAAAAAAAAAGGGTAAGATGATTAGTGTTTACCGTCTACCTCCAGGGTGTGTACATCACTGAAGTAGGTAATGAATTGTTGCCAATTCAAAAATGAGTCACCCCTGCCTCTGATGTTGTACTTGATTTTTCCAAGTTTTAAAAAGAACAGGAAGTCTTTAAACCAGACTGATATAGAGGAGGGTTGTGGAGAGGTCCAAGACAACAATATTCTGCGCCGAGCAAGTAACGATGCAAAGGCTACAACACTAGCTTGTTTATGGTTCAGAGGCTGATGCTGAGATGAAACACCAAAGATGGCAATTAAAGGACAGACATCCAATTTGATTTTAAGAACGTCGGACATAGTTTCAAAGAAAGAGTTCTGCAGTTTGGGACAGAGTGCAAACATATGACTCAGGTTACAGGGTGAAAGTTTGCATTTTTCACTCATGTCAGGAACATTGGGATATATTTAAGACAGTTTACTCCTAGAGAGGTGAGCTCTGTGGACCACTTTAAATTGTATGAAACTAAAGTCTAGCACAGGACGTGGTGGTACGTATATTATCTAACGCTCTTCCCCAGTAATCATCCTCAAGCTCCATTCCCATTTCCTCTTTCCAAGCACTAATGGTTTTGATATTGTACGAATCGTCCTGTGACCAGATCGTTGCATATATCTATGAGATAATGCCACCCTTATGAGGATTCAGCTTGAACACCTCTTCCCATGCAGACTTTGTAGGTAGGGAGGGAAAACCAGCGAACAGGGAGGAGACACAGTGCCTAATTTGAAAGAAACGGAATAGGTGAGACGGAGGCAGACTGAATGATGAGAACAACTCAGAAAAGTTGGTTATTACATATTGGTGCCATATTTGAGGCCGAGATGGATTTAAAATGACGGCGAATCTAATAGAAATTTTTTTAGAGTGGTACATACTATTGGATTATCCATGTGTTGTGAAAGGGCTATAGGAAGGGAGGAGAACACCACAGCAGGGAGGGAGGTTGAAATACAAGACTTTGCTTCTAAGTGGCACCATGGAAGAGAGGGGGCCTGCACCCAGAGCATCAGTTTCTTTATATTAGCCGCCCAATAATAATAAATGAAATTGGGCAATGAAAGGCCACCATTTAGTTGACTCTTTTGAAGTGAAAATGTGGAGACCCTGGGAGTTTTTCCTGCCCATATGAAAGAGAAGATTAATTGATCTATATTCTTAAAGAAAGATTTGGGTAAAAACAAAGGGATGGATTGAAAAAGGTAGAGGAATTTTGGAAGAATGTTCATTTTTACCATGTTTACTCTACCAAGAGGGGATAATGGTAGAGCTGCCCATCTTTGAAAGGCTGACTTCATGTATGAAATTAAGGGTGTAAAATTCGCCGCCATTAATGCAGAATAGGAATGGGTGATATTAACTGCGAGACATTGGAATCCTCCAAACGAAAAAGGTATTTCAATACAAAATACTAAGTAGAGTATGAATATTAGAAAAGGAATGCAGTCCTTTTATAAATCCAGTTTGCTCCTCTGAAATAATGCGAGGAAGAATCCCCTCTAAATGAGAGGGCAAAAGTTTAGCTAAAATCTTGACATCAACATTGAGGAGGCTTGTAATAAATTGATTGAGTTGATGATCTCATCTAAGGTGATGGGGCTGTCAAGTTCAGATGCCAATTAAGGGTCAACTCTGGGAAAATCAAAATTTCTAAGAAAATGGTCCATGTTACCTGAATTGTCAGGAGACCCAGCTGTGTATAAAGAGGATTAAAAACTTTTAAAATTTGAATTAACTTCTACAGGATCCGAGGTTAATGCACCACTGGACTGCATTATCTGAGTAATAGAGCGCAAAGCCGCTCGGCTACGCAATTGGTGAGCCACCGACCGACCTTATCTCCATATTCATAATTGCCACGCGTATGTAACAACAGCCTCTCCGCCTCACCTGTCATTAACAAATCAAACTCTGCCTGCAAATTAAGCCTTTGTAGCTATGCAACTACCTATGTACCTATGCAGCTCAGGGGTTGGGTTGAGAGCATATTGGTCGTCAATAGTTCGAATATTATCAGATAACTCTCTTATTCTTGCATTGCGTATTGGCATGAGCAGAATAAGAGATTATCTGTCCCCTTAAGAAGGCCTTTAGAGTTTCCCAAAGTAAAGAGTAAGAGACTGAATCAGTTTGATTAGTGAGAAGGATCTATCGAAGTAGAAATATACTTGCAAAATGCTGAATCAGATAAAAGTAGAGAATTAAGCCTCCATGGTTGGCGAAAGGCGCGATGTGAAGATAAAAGAATGTCAAGACTTAGGAGCGTGGCCTGAAATAACAATTGGCAGATTTACAACCCGAGAAATTTGATAATTATTTATAAAAAAGTAATCAATGTGAGAAAAATATTTGTGTACATGAGAAAAAAAAAAAGAATATTTTCTCACTGTGGGGATAAAATACCTCCACGGATCAATGTAACCATTCTGAACCATAAACTCAGAGAACACCTTTGCCATTGCAGAGGGAGCCTTTGCAACAGCGCTAGATTTGTCCAAAACTGGGTCAATAGCACAGTTTAAATCTCCCCCAAATATCAAGAGATGTGTGTTCAAAGCAGGAAACTTTGACAACTAATTCTGAGCAAAAGGAGCATTATCAAAATCCATATACATTCACCAAAACTACTGGCGTTTGTGAAATTTTCCCTTCCACAATCACATATCTACCATTTACATCAGAAATAACGTTATCAAATGAACCCTTCCATCCTCCCCCACACACAACAACAAAACATCCCACCCAACTCCAAATCCTCAACTTTCTCGGCGAGTTGTTTGTTAGCTGATGTTAGCTTTAGCACCGTCTGTTCCAGTGCTACAATGCGGTCACTGTAATCGTTCAGGTGCTGGTCAAGCTCGTCAATGCGCCGTCCTTGTGATTCAATACCCGATTTAAAACTCTCAAAAGACGCAACAACTGGGGCCAGAGAGGAGTCAATAGCTGCTTTCACCTGTACTGCGATGGTAGATGTTAGCTCCGCTATTAAAGTGTTGCGGAGATTTTCCAAAAGATTTTCCAGTGGTAGCTTGTCGCCATGACTCGTCGTGCTCGGTGAAGATTTAGGTTTCCGAAGCCATAATTCCTTTCTGGTTATAGTTATAGACCAAATAATGGAAAAGGAGCGTACCAAATGTCTTAGAAAAGATTCAGGTTGCCTGAAAGGTACGATTAAAAGATCAAATGTTCAGGAGTTCACTCCATGCGCCTTCTCACTCACATGTTCCAAATTCTAATTCCTGTTTTGTTGCTAAGCTAACACTTTGCTATCTGTATCCTCTGTGTTAGACCTTCTCTTTTCATTTTTTTTCCGTTTTCTCGATCGTACTATGTTCCATACACTCCTATCTCTCCCGCCATCTTCTTCAAACCTCATCTCACTTCCTGATTCGTCACTTCCTGATTCGTCACTTCCTTCTGCCGTCACCCCTATCTCTCATTAGGCCAGTCGGAACATAATGAACAAATGGTCCCGCTGTCTTTTTTAAAAACAATTTAATCACATGCTTTGTCACGTGACTACGTTTCGCCCAATGGCTGCTTTTCCCCGTTGTGTTTTCCCCATGAGTGTTAGGATTGTTAGGAATTTGTTAGGACTGTTTTGTACTGTGTTAGGACTTATTGTGGCAAATAATAATTTATTATTATTATTATTATTTTTTTTTTTTATCTCAGTAGAATTTACTTGTGTGTTAAATTTGCCAAATATATCATGTACCGCTGATATGATAGAATGAGTCAATGGGGCATGCCACTTGATGATAGCCCGCTGCAAAAATACTGCACCTCTTAATAAGTTCTCTCTTTACTTATTTATTCCTCGAAACGGACTCTTTCCGTTAGCAAATATTTTTAACTTTATTATGTCTCTCTCTATATGTACCCATTGGTATATATCTTAGTTTTGAAGCTGTGATCTAAGAAACACCAATATAAGTTCCTGGAACTTCTTATAAGAAATCGCTCCATGTAATACTTCTCAGTGTAATACACACGTTTCTTATATCATTGACTCCCTTCCATACAGACAGCAATACACAATGACTTCATAAAATTCTAATTCTAATTTCTTGATGATTCCTACCAGTCAGTGGTAAGGCTACATTGGTCTTTCACTCTGCACCACAAAGGACAAACCGCCTGCGTGTTAACACGGACTTCAGGGTGAAACTTTCCTCGAGCGTCCTTCGGTTTGCTTTTTGTCCAGAAAAGCTGAAAAGACTCACGCAGCCCACCCAGGGACACCAAATTGTCGTGGAAATTAGACAACACCCGCAAACTCGTCCTCTGAAGGTAAAAAGGCTTATTACAGAAAGATGGTTAATACAGGATAGAATAAAGCAGGATAGAATAATGAGAGCACTCTGAAGCCCTTGTACTAAATCACTACTATATATATATGAAACGCAGAGCATGACATAATTCTGTGTACCGATAAGAAGCAGTTTGAGGCAGTTCAAACAGGCTTTGTTTTAGGATCTTGGACAGATGAACCTTGAACAGAAGAACATGTTTGTGTCTCTGTAAGCAGATAAACATTCTGTACTGATCTCAGTGACATGACATGGCTTTCTTAGGTATTATCCTTAGATGAACATGAACAAGAACAAAATAAAGTTTGAAAAAGTAAAAATGAATCATTTCCCTCACATTTCCCCATTTTATCATTACAAAATATGATAACTAAAATTAACGGAGAAATTACAATGCTGTGAATACATCAGAACTTCAGAATCCTTTCACAGTTCAACTGAATTCAACATAAAACAGACATAATGAAGGCGTTAATGCTGTTTTTGCGGATATAAAGTGTCCTGTAGTCAAACAAGCTCATTTAGGGTGAAATGAGAATCGTCATGGTTAAAGGAATATTTACAATAGTTGTGAAATTCATGTCAATGGGTCATCATCATCAGTGTCACTGGGAGAATCTGATACCCAGTCAGGTTTAGGATACAAGTCAGGTTGGTCAGCATAGGGATAGTAATCGGTCTTTGTCAACATCAGCGTTTGGTCATTAGTGATTTCAACTAGCGTGAGAGACTGCTCCGAATGAGAGAAACAATACAAGGCAAAATGAGCAAGACAAGAAGAATTATTGCACCTATTGGTAGACAGACGGTTAATATCCATGAGCCCCATCCCCCGAGTACTGAGTTCAGCCAATCAAACCCCATCTCGCTAGTCTGTGGTGGGTTGCGTATCGCAGACCACATGTGTTCAATGATAGAATAACCATTATGTGTCTGCGTGACGAGGGGACGTGTGACGTTGTGTGGGGAGTACTGTTGGCAATGATTCTGATGACGAAAGGCGATAGAGAACGGTTTACAGAGTTGTCCAATATCTTGGCATAGGGGCCTTTAACCACTAATTGTCGTCCAATTTGCAGCAATAGTCTACTAGAGAACTTTGTGGGCTTATGTGGGACCTATAGAAATCATGTCGCCTTAAGCACTTAATCCCGTCACCATGATCAGCTAAATACCAAATTTGGGTAAAAGTGTGCGCGTCATGCACTCTTTCTGCTGCACGGATGTGACTGGCATGATTGATCATTAAGTCTTCCACCCAATAAACTTCAGTATCACATTTTGGTTTATCTTTCCAGCTTAAGGGTCTATCCCCGGACCCCCAGTGTTGTCTGGAACGGTCCCAGTGATTTGAAAAGATTATTTCTATGACGGGGCTTACTAACAGGTACAACCTATACCAGGAGAAGGGTGTACGATTAGGAATAGGTTTGTATGTATTAGTGGATGTGCAGGTCGACATCTAATGATTTGTGTCTAGTCTGCAACAGTAGTCTGTGGTCAGAGAGCTTTGGGGCCTAAGAGGTGCAGTAGCAAAGTCACGTCGTCTAATATCTGTCCTGGTCACGTGGCTATATAGTATGCACTAATGAAGTTCAGTCCTCCTAAGATTACAGTTTCCGTGTTGTCAACATTTTCTCCAAAGACTACATGTCCGTGATTTCACAGGCTACTAGATACCACTTGGTGTGAGAATGTGTGTTTGAGTGCAGTGTGTCACACTGAGAATCAGATGAGGGCCCTGCCTAACATTTTTTCGCTCTTTTATGTGCCTCGCTCTGCCATTCAGCAAATGCCTTCCAGTCAGCCAAAAACTGTGCTTCGCTCTTTGTTTTAGGGGTCTCTCTTTCTCTCTCTCTCATATATATATACACGTTTCAGTTCTTCTAACTCTCTGAGGCTAAAACTACCTTTTTCTAGGAAAGCACATTCTTTAACCCATACATCATATTGATTCAAACATCCTTCCCCATAATTCACACGCATAAACATGATATTAGGATCAACATATGAGCACCCACTCCCTGGGATAGGCTCCAGGTTCCCCGTGACCCTGAAAAGGATAAAGCGGTATAGAAGATGGATGGAGGGATGGATATAAGCACCCTGTACATACCATAGCATGTGTCATAGGATGTGCTTTGCTCCATGTTTTTCCCATATTTTTTATTTATATATTTTTTCTTTCACAGCTTCTATAACGTTCAAAGTTTTAATCAATTTAACATGCTATAAAAATCAAGTGAATATGCATTCTCGTGCACAGACAGAAAAGGTTCAAAATGTGTGCCAAATCTCTAGACTTTCAATTAATCATATAACTTATAGGTTCAATAGAGCAAATCTTAAGAATGTAAAAGAGTTTATCTGTGAGGACGAGTCCACATACAGCAATTTGGTAGGACCGTTTTCTCTTCCGTTCTTATTATTTATTTATTTATTTATTTATTTATTTATTTATTATCTCAGCAATACACAACGACTTCATAAAATTCGAATTCTAAATCATTGACTCCCTTCCATACAGACAGCAATACATGATGACTTCATAGAATTCTAATTCTAAATTCTTGATGATTCCTACCAGTCAGTGGTAAGGCTGCATATGTCTTTCACTCTGCACCACAAAGGACAAACCGCCTGCGTGTTAACACGGACTTCAGGGTGAAACTTTCCTCGAGCGTCCTCGGGTTTGCTTTTTGTCTAGAAAAGCTGAAAAGACTCACGCAGCCCACCCAGGGACACCAAATTGTCGTGGAAATTAGACAACACCCGCAAACTCGTCCTCTGAAGGTAAAAAGGTTTATTACAGAAAGATGGTTAATACAGGATAGAATAAAGCAGGATAGAATAATGAGAGCGCTCTGAAGCCCTTGTACTAAATCACTACTATATATATGAAACGCAAGGCATGACATAATTCTGTGTACCGATAAGAAGCAGTTTGAGGCAGTTCAAACAGGCTTTGTTTTAGGATCTTGGACAGACGAACCTTGAACAGAAGAACATGTTTGTGTCTCTGTAAGCAGATAAACATTCTGTATTGATCTCAGTAACATGACATGGCTTTCTTAGGCATTATCCTCAGATGAACATGAACAAAATTATTACAAAGTGAAAATGAGTAATTTCCCTCACAAGCCCAATTTTTATAGAGTCCTATATTTTTGGATTCCTAGCAGAGAATCCAGGAGAAGCAGAAGAAGGTGCAGGAGCTGTAACAGGCTGTGAACACTATAAAGGTGAGCAGTGAGCAGAGACAGAGTTGCTCCTAGAAACACACACAACATGGATAACGAGTCATTTAGAGGCCCAGTAAGAGACGGGATGATAGATGAGCTTGTACGTGCGTGTGCGTGTGTCACCTAACAGCTCAGTGCACAGACAGCAGTGGAGGACAGTAAGAGGATCTTTACTGAGATGATCAGCTCCACGGAGAAGATGCACTCAGAGGTGACGGAGCTGATCAGCACTCAGGAGAAGGCTGAACTGAGTCGAGCTGAACGACTCCTGGAGCAACTGGAGCAGGAGATCACTGACCTTCAGAGGAGAGTCACTGAGCTGGAGCAGCTTTCACACACAGATGATCACCTCCACTTCCTCCAGGAAATAAAGGTACACTACATCCACATTTCCAGGTGAAATATACAGGTTATGGGTTTATTGGATAAATAATGGTTCTTAGACGTCTAAAACTGTTCCACTTCAAACCTTTTCTAATATGGAAACAACCTGCTGTAAGATTTTACTTAAAAACTTTAAAGTAACTGTAGCTGTAATTTGTTCTCCTAATTTTATGCCTAAGTCTGATCTCCGTGAGTACTCACGCAGCATCACTGTCAATCAACATCTCTCATTTGATGGAGTGAGGAAATCTCTCTCTGATCTGAAAAAGAGACTCGAGGAATTCTACCAGGAGGAATTCATCAAAATATCAGAACATGGTGAGAGAAATTGTCCTGCTGGGAAATCTTAACTTTCTTTGCAGCACGGTAAAGAGAGACATCAAATTTCCCAAAAACACACAGAAATGATTTCCTATGATTACGTGAACTTCCTGTTATTGCTGCTGTCTACTGGAAAGATGATTTTATACAGTTACACTTTTTATTCATGTCTTAATAATGTAAATGCTTCTGTTTTATTTTCAGCTATTCTATGAATAAAGCACAGAGGACACACACATTTATGATACAAAGAGAAAGAGTCAGAGTTTATAAGTCATATGAATAACATTTATTCAGTCATAACATTTATTCTGTAGTCATTAGTTACCAAAGCAGCTCTCTGCTCGTGCTCATGTTATTAATAAAGTTTATTTCTCCGTCATTCAGAAAGAAAAAATCTCATTTAAATTCCACACCTAGAGAATGTGTGTTTTAAAATAAAACGCTGACTAAACATCAGACACAAATTTTATCACTTTAAACTGTTTCCGTCATTTACACCACCTGATTTTTCCTTCTCCATATTGTTTCTGTCTCCAAAGCTGCAGCAGTTCAGAACATTTTACCGTCAGAACCAAAGAACAGAGAAGATTTTCTGCAGTGTATGTGTAAAACACACACTCACACACACAAATACACACGCATACAAAACACACACAAGCATAGACACAGAAACAGAGAGACACACAAATACATAATGAAACATACACAAACACACACACACACACACACACACACACACACACACACACACACACACACACACCCTGTGTCACTCTCCACATAAATATATCCTGTGATTAATATCTAAGATGTTCACATTTGTCATGTGTTTAGATTTCTGTGATCTGACTCTGGATCCCAACTCAGCATATTATCACCTCATTCTGTCTGAGACGAAGAGAGAAGTGATGTACAGTGAGAGAAGGCAGAACTACTTTGATCTTCCAGAGAGATTTGACAACAGGCCTCAGGTGTTGAGTAAGGAGAGTGTGGGTGGACGCTGTTACTGGGAGGTGGAGAGGCGCCGTGATGGTGTGGACATATCAGTGTCATATAAAGACATCAGCAGGAAAGGAAGGGGTAATGAGTGTAAGTTTGGAGCCAATAGTCAGTCCTGGAGTCTGCAGTGTTCTTGTTTATATTCCCTCACTTTCTTTCACAACAACATTGAGACTGATCTCGGAGTTCCAGCACCCTCCAGAATAGGAGTGTATGTGGATCACATTGCAGGAACTCTGTCCTTCTACAGCGTCTCTGACCCGATGACGCTCCTCCACAGAGTCTGCACCACATTCACGCAGCCTCTATACGCTGGGTTCGCGCTCCACTGGTTGTTTGATACTGTGAGATTTTGTGAACCATAAGTATGTGTGTAGTGTTTTATGTATAATTCAATGCGTTTCCGTTCTACACACGTTTCTGATTTAAACACACACACTCTCAAACTGACATACACACAAACACACACAAATTCACACAGAAAACAAACACGCACAAACGCTCACAAGCACAGACACAAAAAACACAAACTCAGACACACACACAGAAACACAAACACACTCGGACACGCACACAAAAGCATAGACACAAAAACAAAGAAACACACACATGAATACAAGCGCCCTCACAAACAAACACAAAAACGCGCTCACACACACACTGTCTCACTCTCCACATAAATATATCATATAAATATATATAAGCTCCTCCACAGAGATCACACCACATTCAATCAGCCTCTATACGCTGGGTTTATGCTCAACTGTTACGGATCAACACTTGAGATTGTGATCCAAAATAAACTGGTGGTGTTTTTTTACTTTTCATATGTTAATATGTTCATACTTTTCATTGTTTCTGAATATATGTTGTATTAAAAATAATACAGTTGAGTATGATTCTTTTAATTTCAAATGTCCATCTGCACTGCATCCAGTCTAGCATACATGCACCAAGTGTAAAATATCATTAAAATATGAAATCCTTTATGTTTGAGCTTCTCATCTAAAATGGCATTTGTAGATAATTTTTTTGTATAACAAGCCATTATACAGATCACATGACTAAAAAGTTTACAGTGTTTGTTTCATCCCACTAAACTGTATAAATGTTTTCTTCAGTCCATCGCTCTGCATTGCAGATTTATCCACTATATTTGTTTACATTAATCTGATTGTGTGTGTGTGTCACAGTGCTTGATCATTAATCATTACATTCTGAATTTCTACAGCAAATAAAAGATACTAGGAGATATCGCTGTTCACAACAAATTTATTTACTCTAATTTTCCAAACTAGTCATTTTAGAATATATAATAATTTAATAATGAATTATCTGTATGATACTAAATACTATTAGTTTTATTATTCTTATATTATGTATGTGTGCATTTGTTAATGGGAAATTTGTTGCATGTAAACACCTTATTCAGGAAATCCACTGAAAGGAGACATATGCACATATTCAGTCCACAAGGAATTGTGGGTACTAACAGATGCTTAGCTGTAAGCATAGGTATTCCGATGCCTGTATGCATAAAAACATTGTATTCGAAATACGGCTGCATTACCCGAGTATCCACCTTAAACGGAATTTGATGTGCAGGTAAACATAATTGTAGTCATTGTCTGACTTAGCGTTATTGTTACGTTACTTTGACTAGCATTAAAGTTACATTACATAACAATACACTCGCATTAATGTTATATATCTTGAGACCTTGTTTTAAACCTTGAGACTTGTCGAAAGAAAGTAAATTTACAGTATCACTCGTTATAAACTTCTAAACAAGAGCTAAGTGGAACAATGATTCAGAAGTGCTGAATCCTTTTACTTTGGTTTTTTTCTCCTCTTGTATATGTAATGCGTATTCTTTAACAAATAGATGAGTACAGGACTTCTGGTTAAAAAAAAAAGTGCAAAAATGTATCCTGACCAGTAGAGGACAGTATAAAAGAATACGTGTTCATTGCCAATTAAAAATCAATCAGAATCGATCAGAAACAGAATCAGAATGAATCAGATTCAGAATTACACACATTCAGAATAAGAATGAATCAGAATCAGAATTCAGTGATCCAGTACACTAGGGTACAGGGAATTTGACTCGTTGTTGGGCTTACAAACATTACACATTACAGAAAGATAACAAAGACATGAACATAGACCACACTGCTAATATAACACGTTTTCTATGAACACAAATGGATACTGCACACTACACAACTGTAAATAAAAAAGAAGAATAATCAACCTAATGTGATGTCACACCACAGGACGATTTAACTGCAAGAGATATACATGGTAACTGTGTGAAAGGAGAGGAATTAGAAAGGTGTTTGTCAGCCTCTGCTGGAGCGCCGTGATTTGTGTTCTGTACCTCGCGTTGACTTCATCATCCCATTGTGGGTTGACCCAGTATGTGCCAAGTTTTGCCATGAGCAGTCGTCATAGTTCATGAGTGGTGGGTCTGAATTCTCTGCAGAATATCTGAAGTTCCTCCCCAAACTTTCATCCTCCTACTTCACGGAGAGCCAACAGATGCGTCATGCTGCTCCTCATGTCCTCCAATGTCCAGGGTCTCTGAACTATCATAGGGCCTCCTTCTCTGGCCACTTCTAGCATTGTGGCATTTACCACGGAGTGCACTGTCCCTTCTCTGTCCGATTTTGATGGTCTGAAGCAGGTGCCTCTGAAACTGCAGGTTCCTCCCTTCTTACTGGCTGTAGGCGTCATGGTGGGGCGGAGTCCAGCACACTGAGAAACAGATGGGGGTCCTGACTGGCATTTTTTCTCTCTTTTATGTGCCTCACTCTGCCATTCAGCAAATGCCTTCCAGTCAGCCAAAAACTGCATGCATAGCGCTCTCTCGCTCTCGCTCTCTCTCTCGCTCTCTCTCTCTCTCTTCCAACTGTCTGAAGCTAAAACTACCTTTTTCTGGGAAAGAACATTCTTTAACCAATACATCATATTGGTTCAAACATCCTTCACCATAATTCACACACATAAACATGATATTAGGACCAACATATGAGCACCCCGTACATACCATAGCATGTGTCTCAGGATGTGCTTTGCTACATGTTTTTCCCATATTATATTTTTTCTTTTACAGCTTCTATAACTTTCAAAGTTTTAATCAATTTATCATGCTATGAAAATCAAGTGAATATGCATTTTCCCCAGGTCATAAACTCCAAAATAATATCCAGAAAAAAATAATCACAAAGCAATGAAGGGACAAAATGTCAATCAGATGTTACATCAAAACAGGAAAACTCAGAAAAAGGCCAAGACAATTCACAGTCAAACACCAACTAAACTACATTACTAAACACTTCACATGTTTATATAACTTCAATTCAATTCAATTTTATTTGTACAGCGCTTTTTACAATAGACATTGTCTCAAAGCAGCTTTACAGAAATATCAACATGGTATACCGATATTAAAGGTGCGAATTTATCCCAACTGGGCAAGCCACTGAGTGGCAACGGTGGCAAGGAAAAACTCCCTAAGATGTTTTAAGAGGAAGAAACCTTGAGAGGAACCCGACTCAGAAGGGAACCCATCCTCATCTGGGTAACAACAGTTAGTGTGAAAAAGTTCATTATGGATTTATATGAAGTCTGTATGGCGTTAGGAGCAGCCGTAGTCCCAGCAGTCTGGAATTGGAGAAGATTTGAGCTCCATCCAGAGGCAGAAAGGATCTGGATCTCTAGTGTCTCCATAAATTCGTGTGGGGCTCGGCGAAAGGAGAGAGGGAGAAAAAAGATAATTATGACTGCGAAGTAGTAGAACAGAATCTAGTCAGGGTAGGCTTGAGTAAACAAATACGTTTTAAGCCTACACTTAAACACTGAGACTGTGTCAGAGTCCCGAACACTAATAGGAAAACTGTTCCATAACTGTGGGGCTCTATAAGAGAAAGCTCTTCCCCCTGCTGTAGCCTTCACTATTCGAGGTACCGTCAAATAGCCTGCATCTTTTGATCTAAGTAGGTGTGGCGGATCATATAAAACCAAAAGGTCGCTTAGATACTGTGGCGCGAGACCATTTAGTGCTTTATAGGTTAATAAAAGTATTTTATAGTTAATGCGAGATTTTACTGGGAGCCAATGCAGTATTGATAATATCGGTGTGATATGGTCGTATCTTCTAGTTCTAGTTAGGACTCTAGCAGCTGCATTCTGGACTAACTGGAGCTTATTTATATTCCTACTGGAACATCCAGACAGTAAGGCATTACAGTAATCTAATCTAGAGGTGACGAATGCATGAACTAGTATTTCCGCATCATGTAGTGACAATATGTTTCTTATTTTAGAAATATTTCTGAGATGAAAGAAGACTATCCTAGTAATATTATCTACATGAGCATCAAATGATAGGCTGGAGTCAATAATCACTCCAAGGTCTTTAACTGCTGCACATGATGAAACAGAAAGACCATCCAAAGTAACCATGTGATCAGAAAGATTACGTCTAGCTACACGTGATCCTAATAAAAGTATTTCTGTTTTATCAGAATTAAGTAGAAGGAAGTTAGTTAACATCCAATGTCTAATGTCCTTTACACAATCCTCAACTTTACTAAGCTTCTGTCTGTCCTCTGGCTTCGCTGAAACATACAGCTGTGTATCATCAGCATAACAGTGAAAGCTAATTCTATGTTTACGAATAATTTGACCTAGGGGTAGCATATATAAAGTAAAGAGCAGTGGGCCTAAAACAGAACCCCGTGGAACTCCAAAAGTAACCTCAGTACGCATGGAGAAATCACCATTTACATCTACGAACTGATAACGATCGGTCAAATAAGACCTGAGCCAGGAGAGGACTGTTCCCTTAATACCAACAACATTTTCTAATCTATCAAGGAGAATAGTGTGATCTATAGTATCAAAAGCTGCACTAAGGTCGAGTAACACAAGCAGCGAGACACAACCCTGATCGTAGGTCAGTAGAAGGTCATTTACTACTTTAACTAACGCTGTCTCTGTGCTATGATGAGGTCTAAATCCTGACTGATACATTTCATGAATGTTATTCCTATCTAAGTATGAGCATAACTGCTTTGCTACAACCTTTTCTAAAATCTTAGAGACGAAGGGGAGATTTGATATAGGTCTATAGCTGGACAATTGAGACGGGTCAAGATCAGGTTTTTTAATCAAGGGTTTAATAACTGCTAATTTAAGTGATTTAGGTACATAGCCAGTGCTTAGGGAAGAATTGATTATATTTAGAAGTGGTTCAATTACTCCTGGACAAATCTGTTTAAACAAACATGTAGGTACGGGATCTAGTATGCAAGTTGATGAATTGGCTGAAGAGATTAATGTAGCTAGTTCGGTCTCTCTAAGCGGAGCAAAACACTCTAAACATTGATCTGATATTGCTACATTGTCATGTAATGGGTTTGTTACAGTACTGTCCGGTTTTAATTTAATGGCCTGTATTTCACGTCTAATATTTTCAACCTTATCAATGAAAAATTTCATGAAATCTTCACTGCTATGTAATGATTGTGATTGAGTGTTTCTCTCTGTAGTGGTTTTATTCCTAGTTAATTTTGTTACTGTGTTGAAAAGGAATCTAGAATTGTTTTTGTTGTCTCCTATTAAGGTGGAGAAATAGATTTTTCTAGCATCTCCAAGAGATTTCCTATATTTCAGTAGGCTCTCCTTCCATGCTGTTTGAAATATCACCAGTTTGTTTTGACGCCATTTACGTTCTAATTGTCGAGTTGTCTGTTTTAAGGTTCGCGTTTGATCGTTATACCAGGGTGCTAATTTTTTTTCTCTAATTATTTTCCTTTTGAGTGGAGCCACTCTATCTAGCGTGTAGCGGAGTGTTGACTCCAAGCTTTCAGTCGCCTGATCGAGTTCTATGTGATCTGACGGTGATCCAAATCTAATTGATGTTTCTGCGAGGTTATTTATGAAGCTAGGTGCAGTAGCTGATGTGTAGGTACGTTTTACGCGGTAGCGAGGCGAGGTGGAAATATTATGATCAATTCGTATTATGAACGAGATAAGATAATGATCTGAGACAACTTCAGACTGCGGAAAAATGATAATATTTTCTATACTTAGTCTGTATGTTAGTATGAGGTCAAGAGTGTGACCACCATTATGAGTAGGCCCGATTATGTTCTGATTAATCCCTACTGCATCTAAGATGGACACAACCGCTAATCTTAGAGGGTCTTCCAGGTTATCAAAATGAATATTAAAGTCTCCGACGATTAATGCTTTACCTACAGACACAACCAGGTTTGAGACAAAGTCTGCAAATTCACTAAGAAATTCAGTATATGGCCCTGGGGGTCTGTAAATAATAATTAGAGGAATTGACTTATTTTTTGTGGCTACATAACTTATACTGGTATAAAGAATTTCAAAAGAATTAAATTTATGCTTAGGTTTTTGTGTGACGACTAGATTTTTATGGATGAGACCAACACCTCCTCCTCTACCAGTTGAACGAGGCTGATGTACATAACTATATCCAGGAGGACTCGCTTCATTTAAAGCTATGTACTCGTTTGGTTTAATCCAAGTTTCTGTTAAACATATTAAATTACATTCCTGATCAGTAATGATGTTGTTAACAATAAGAGCCTTAGACGCAAGAGATCTAATGTTTAATAGTCCTAGCCTCAGATCAAAAGTGCTGGCTGTGCATTCAATATGATTTAATTTTATGTTAATTAGGTTACAAAGATAGACTTTCCGAGATTTTCTATAGATTTGTATAGCTCAGGGAACAGACACTTCTCTACAGTATGTATTACCGGTGCCGATTTTTTAATTGAACATTGATTATACTGAATGTTGTTATTATTGGAAGATGTACTTACGGTAGGCAGTCACTTGGAGTGTAGCGCCTTGGAAATGTTGTCTGACAGCAGTTATGCTCCAAGGCTGCTGGGGTGCAGGCCATCAGGACGAAACAACCTAGGACGCTCCCAGAACAGATTCCAGTTATTGACAAACACCAGATTCTGCTCATTACACCAAGAGACTAACCAATCATTTAATGCTAGAAGTCTACTGATCTTTTCTGCTCCACGTCTGTATGTGGGAAGAGGTCCGGAGACGATCTTCGCGGTGGGTGATCTGCCTCGTACCGTCTCGATCAGGCTGGAGAAGTCCCTCTTCAGAACCTTCGTCTGCCGCAGCCTGGTGTCGTTCGTCCCCTACGTGCAGCACAACCGCTCCAATGCGCTCATCCTTTTTCAGGATCCCGGATACCTGCGCAGCGACATCAAGGACACGAGCACCAGAAAAACAGTGTGTGCGCACCTTACCTTTAGATAAGGCTACACGGACGTTCCGCACAATGGAGTCCCCGACGATCACAGCGTTGTGTCTGGTCTGGCGGAGAGGTGCGAAGCGGTTCCTGGTTGGAATCTCGAACACCGGAGGTGGAGAGGGTCCAGCCCGCGCCTTCCGCCGCTGTTTCACCCAAGGCCCGAGGTGTGTTGGCGCCGGTGTGACGGAGACCACGGCTGGGAAAGTCCTAGGTGCACAGTCCCTGCACAGAGAAACACACGGCGTAGAGGGGCTGGGAGTGGAAATACCACGCTGTGTGCTTACCTTGGATATGTGGGCAGAGGCACAAGATGTTTCCAGCGCAGTTTGTCGCTCCAGCAGCTGGGCCTGCTTGTCGAGTAGGCCGCGGATCTGCTTCTCCACATCCTCCAGTTCCAGCCGCACCATGTGAAGCTCGAGTGAGTCCTCATCTGCACTCAAAACCGGAGAGACAGCAGACATATATATATTTTTTTTTAAACAGAACAGCGGTAAGTGAGAAATGTGAAACGTAAACAAGGCTAGCGGTAGGTGATGCTAGCGGGCTACAAGCTAGTCGTGGATGTTTGTAAAAAAAAAAACAGATTAAATTTAGCGACAGCGCAACGTCACGATTGTTTTATCTAAAGTAGTGTCAGTTATATTTGTATAACGTAAGGTAAATAATTTTACCTTGGAATTTTACCCAATTTTACATGGGAACAGGAAACAATCAGGGTAAAGGAACCAGAGCTTTTAAAATTCAGCAAAGGGTGCCCTATAGTGGTGTGAAAAGGAAATGTCCAGGATGTGAAAGACATTGCAGTCATGTTAAATAGATGGGTTGCCTAATTGCAGCTTGTCAACATAAACATAGAAAAAAGATACGGACCTCTCATCACTTCTTTACTGACTTGCTTTGATGGAGCTGCTGGACACAATCAAGGAAAAAAAAAGTCAAACTCCTGCAGGAAATCTTACAAAAGTCATCAATGCAGAGATTTCTGCAGCCAACATGGAACTTCAAGAACATTGGCTTTTTTTTTTCAAACTAAATATCAGCCCCTATGATTCCGAGTCTCTTACAGTACAACATAGTTCATCAATATCTACTACACACTGCTGAACTTTTAATGCTTTTCAGAAGGTTTTGGAGCACCTGCTTGCTGAGTCCAGCCTGCAATCTTATTGAAAGACTCTAGAGATCATTCATGCTGGTGAACAGGAGGCTCAGCTGCTGGGGTCCATGAAATACAGGAACCTAACAATATTCTCCACCTGGAACAAAAAAAAACATTGTTGACATTGTTAATATTCTTACCTGAATAAGTGCACATTTTTACAAAACACCTCAAAACTCATTTTTATAATCTTGTTTTTAACATAACATAGCTGTTAATCTCTATAACAAGAGGAAATCAACAAAGAAACTAATTAGGACCTAAACAGGGCCATCTGATACAATCAGGGTAACAACCCAAGGGGCAGAGACAGGAGCAGGAAGTGACATAAACACAAGAACAGGAGTCTAAAGCTATCGTAAGCACAGACTCACACAAACTAGACAATTGAAGTCTGGAAAAAAGACCGGGTCATATAGTGTGTAGCGTTAACAACAAGTTAGCCATTAGATATGTTCATGAGAACTCTAACGTTGATAATTAGCTTCTCAAAACACTGATTAGTAACTGTGTAGGTATATTAATTGATCTAAATTCATTCCTGCTATAAGCTAATGTAAAAGAAGAAAATGAGAACTTTACACTATTTAAAGTTTGCAAGGACATGTTGTTTAGACGTCACTCTGTAAATGGGGAAGGAAGTGTTCATAGAGAAGACTAGCCCAAGCTAGCAACAACAGCTAATGCAGCTTCACACTTACATTTATCATACTGTCTACATGCCTGAAAAGAAAAAGAAATAAAAAGAAAAGAAAAATAAAAGACTCGAAATACCTCCTATATGCCAGTTCACCTAAAAGAGGCGTTTAGCATGCAGTGTAACTTTGGAATGTTCCCATAATGCACGTCTGCAAGCAAAAAAACCTAAAAAAACAAAAACAAAACAATAATAAAACATTTAAAAAGTGTAATTTCTAATTAGTCGTTATAGAAAAAGATTGTATAATGATTAATATGGGTCTTTTTCGCCTCTACAACTGTTCCTGAAGATGTAAAGGTTTTTATTTTTTTCCCCATCTACCATGATCGAAAAGTGTTGTCATTATCCGCTCCATAAATAGCTTCTGTTGGATTTTGTCTGTTGGTGCATGATTAAGGCTGAGCAAAGTGGCCTCTCCCGAAATGGGCAAGAGCCTCACCAAGCACCTATACCCTGCGAACAATCCCAATTTTGCATGTTTTGCTCATCTCTTTTGTTGTTTCTTTTCCCCCTACTTACATTTCACAGTATTTTGGACAGTAACCACATATAAGTTACTTATTTTTCTAGCACTTTTGTAAATTCTTAAGTTTTGTTTCTATTTATCTCTGTACTTACTTGGCATAAAAAGAGAAACCCTTTATTAATCACTTCATTTATGTGATTATAGATGAAAGGTATAAATCGACCCCCTTCTCCACACTCTGAGCGCCTGACTCATTCATACACAACAACACCTGGAGCACAAGAAAAGGGAAACACTTTAAAACACCAAACACACCCCTTTGAAACAGTTCTTGCTGAAAGATACATGAGTGTATCAGTTAATGCATTAAAGTTGTTATATTCTGTACTGTATATTATTGGTGAGAAATTTGTGCAGTTTTACTCTAAGAATGTCCATTAATTGATTTATATTGTTCATATCAGTTATAACCTGAGAATTCTTTCCTGTAGCTGAAAGTACCAGAGTTACCCAAAATCATCATCACAGCACAACCAGTGCTCCTAACAATGAGTCACTCATTTATATAGAACAGTAATATCACACTTAGCAACTAGAAATAAAATAAAGCCTATTTATCATGTTTATTTTCTGCAGTACAGTAAATTCTATAAGTTTATCTCAGATTTTGCCCTTTTTTTTTGTTAGATTTGTCTTCTCTACCAACATTGCCATCCACAACTAATGAAAAAACTGATTCAGGTTAGTTTTTAATAAAGCATTTTATAATTGGCATTTAATGCACATTATATATCAATTTTGAATTGTATTATTACAGAGGTTCTCAACCTTTTGTAACTAAAGCATCCTCTTCACCATATATATATATATATATATATATATATATATATATATATATATATATATATATATATATATATATATATGTGTGTGTGTGTGTGTGTGTGTGTGTGTGTGTGTGTGTGTGTGTGTGTGTGTGTGGAAAGTATTCATGGCGCTTCACTTTTTCCACATTTTGTTATGTTAACATTTAAACTAACTGTGCCTCAGTGGTGGAATGAGCTTCCAACCTCAATCCGAACCGCAGAATCTCTCACCATCTTCAAAAAAAACAGCTAAAGACCTACCTCTTCCGTGAACACCTAACCAACCAAAAAAAAAAAAAAGTAAAAATTACACCTCTACTCTGTGCACTTTGCTTCTTCTGGAACTCAATTAATGGATCTTGTATAGTAGCACTACTTGTATTGTTCTTTGCTTGATATATCACTTTGCTTGTATTTTCTCATTTGTAAGTCGCTTTGGATAAAAGCGTCTGCTAAATAAATACATGTAAATGTTACAGCCTTATTCCAAAATGGATAAAATTCATTATTTTCCTCAAAATTCTACAAACAATACCCTAATGACAACGTGAAAGAAGTTTGTTTGAAATCTTTGCAAATTTATTAAAAATAAAAAAGTACACGTACATAAGTATTCACATGTACGAAGCTCTCTCTCCGTCGCCTTCTCTCCACGTTCTCTCTCTCTCTCTCCACTCTCTCACCTAATAAAGGTCACTTAAAAGTCAGTCCTCTCTCCACTTCCTCTCTCTCTCTCTCTCTCCCTACACACTCTCCTCTGTCTCTCCACACCGCTCTCTCCCCACACTCTCTCTCTCTCAAATGAGTGTGAAAGCGAGCAAGTGCGTGCGTGTGTGTGTGTGTCGCGGTGAAGAGCATGGCGGCTCCGAACACACGGCTGTGTGAGAGTTTGACTCGCCGGCACACTGTGAGAGTGGTGTGCAAGGCGAGTGTAGAGGACTGTGTGTTTGCGGTAGAAGTGGTGGGGCATGAGAACATTGCGATAGGAGTGTTTGTGAATGACTTTGATAGGGCAAACAAACTAGTGCAGAAAGGAATTGTACTTAATAATGAGCTTACGATGGTTCTTCCCTAAGTTCTCAGTCCAAAAAGATTATATTGTCTAATGTCCCTCCTTTCATCTCCGTGTAGATAATTTCCAAAGAATTGTCTCGATACGGGCGACTGGTCTCCCCCATAAAGAAAATCCCCCTTGGCTGTAAGTCCCCACTGGTTAAGCACTTAGTGTCTTTTAGAAGATTGGTTTTTATGATTCTGAAAGATGGAGCAGAAGAATTAAACCTAGTGTTTAAATTCGGTGTAGAAGGTTATGGCTATAGCATTTTTGTATCTTCGGACGCAGATATGAAATGTTTTAAATGTGGTAAAATAGGGCATCATGTCTGGGCCTGTCCTGAGAGACAGAGTGACCCCGGTGTTTCTGAGCGACCAGGGCAGGATGTAGCTGGGCCTGCTGGAGCCATTCGCCCTGTGGCTGCAGTTCAGCCCACTGCTGATAGCCCCAGAGTGGCTGCTTCACCGGAGTCCAGTGAGAGCGAACCCCAATCCCAGCCTGTACCAGGAACCCACAAGGGCTACACCAACCCCAGAGAGGCACTGCTTGACTGAAGTGGCTCCAGAGAAGTCCTGCTTGCCTGAACTAGAGAATCCTTGTCTGACCGATAAAGACGCAGTGGATTCTGGTGCAGAGCTGGAGATACCTGCGCTGGCAGAGGCAGGTACAGGGGTACAGAGCAGTCACTCAGAAGCACCAGTCACTACGCCGGGGGATGGGGGAGATGTGGAGATGGAGGATGTACCCATGTTTAATGTACCGAACAAGAGGAAAAACGAGGTAAGGGACAAGGGAGCAAACAGGCCAAAAGAGACACTAAAGTAGACGAAAAAGAAACAGACAGTGATAATTACATGCTTGCCTGAACTGACTCCGAACAGGCCTTGCTTGGCCGAACTGTAGAATCCTTGCTTGACCGATAAAGACACAGCGGATTCTGTATTTTCTTACGTTTATTGCATGAGTGGAAATAATATTCTTATTTTGTGAGATTTGAGTAGCCTACTTTTTTTTTTTTCTGCAGAGTGATGTCCAAGTTATAAGTGACTGTTAATTTAGACCATCTGGTGCCCAAACCCCATTAGTAAGGTTTGTTACCTTACTTGTCTAAATTAACCTTCACTTATAATTTATAATTTGGATAACTCAGCAGAAAAAAACAGTAGGCTACTCAAATCTTACAAAATAAGATTAGTGTATGTGTGTGTCTCCTAACAGCTCAGTGCACAGACAGCAGTGGAGGACAGTGAGATGATCTTTACTGAGATGATCAGCTCCATGGAGAAAAGGCGAAAATTTGAAGGAATAAATCTCATTTAAATTCCACACCTAGAGAATGTGTTTTCTAAAATAAAACGCTGATTAAATATCAGATACAAATTTTATCACTTTAAACTGTTTCCGTCTTTTACACCACCTGATTTTTCCTTCTCCATTTTGTTTCTGTCTCCACAGCTGCAGCAGTTCAGATCATTTTACCCTCAGAACCAAAGAGAAGAGAAGATTTTCTGAAGTGTACGTGTAACCTTTAACCTGCTAACCTTTAACTCATCCATCCAACCATCTACTCATCCATCCATCCATCTACTCCAACAATCCAACCATCTACTCCACCCATCCATCCATCCATCTACTCATCCATCCGTCTACACATCTATCTCCTCAGCCATCCCTTCATCTACTCATCCACTAAACACTAATTACACACAAAACACATGAAAAATATAAAGCATTAATCAGGAAAGCACTGATATTCTCTCTTTACTTTAATACTTAAGGGAATTTCTTGAGCTGTTAATCTGATCTCTTGCGCTCTCTCTCTCTCTCTCTCGCTCTCACACACACACACACACACACACACACACACACACACACTGACTGAGTGATTTAACATTTTAACCTTTTAAATACTACAAGGTTTTATGGCACAAAGTTTTAAATATTAATTGTTTAGTATTTTAAAATCAATCATAGTCTGCACTCTAGTACCGTGTTGCACTCTAGTACCGTGTAACTTCTAGAGTTTAAAACAGGCTTTGTCGAGTCAACATCAAAGTTCATCCATGGCTTTTATACTTCTATATATCATTGTTTTTACAATAGAAAAGTTAGTGAAAAAATGGAATTGAAAACAACAACAAAACGGGACATTGATTTTCCCCCAAAATCCTCAAATGTCCAGTTTCTGTGAGCCTGTGTCCATGACAGCCTCACGTATGTATGGACGGGGTTTAGAGAGAGGGGGTGTCTGAAACACGTATGTATGGGCGGTTTTTTGAGAGAGAGGTGTGTCTGAAACGTATGTATGGGAGGGGTTTAGAGAGTTAGACAGGTGTGTCTGAAACACGTATGTATGGGCGGGGTTTAAAGAGAACAAGGTGTGTCTGAACACGTACGTATGGGCGGGGTTTAGAGAGAGGGGGTGTCTGAAAGCCATGTAAAAATGTAAAAATACATTTTTAAAAAAAATACATGTAATAATTTTGTTCTTGTTCATCTGAGGATAATGCCTAAGAAAGCCATGTCATGTCACTGAGATCAGTACAGAATGTTTATCTGCTTACAGAGACACAAACATGTTCTTCTGTTCAAGGTTCGTCTGTCCAAGATCCTAAAACAAAGCCTGTTTGAACTTCCTCAAACTGCTTCTTATCGGCACACAGAATTATGTCATGCTCTGCATTTCATATATATAGTAGTGATTTAGTACAAGGGCTTCAGAGCACTCTCATTATTCCTGCTTTATTCTATCCTGTATTAACCATCTTTCTGTAATAAACCTTTTTACATTCAGAGGACGAGTCTGCAAGTGTTGTCTAATTTCCACAACAATTTGTTGTCCGTAGGTGGGCTGCGCAGGTCTTTTCAGCTTTTCTGGACAAAAAGCAAACCGGAGGACGCTCGAGGAAAGTTTCACCCTGAAGTCCGTGTTAACACGCAGGCGGTTTGTCCTTTGTGGTGCAGAGTGAAAGACCAATGTAGCCTTACCAGTGACTGGTAGGAAACATCAAGAATTTAGAATTAGAATTAGAATTAGAATTTTATGAAGTCATCATGTGTTACTGAGATAATAAATGAATAAATAAATAAAAAGAAGGGAAGAGAAAACGGTGCTGCCAAATTGGTGTATGTGGATTTGCCATCACAGATAAACTCTTTTACATTCTTAATGTTTGCTCTATTGAACCTATAAGTTATATGATTAATTGAAAGTCTAGAGATTTGGCACACATTTTGAACCTTTCTGTCTGTGCACGAAAATGCATATTCACTTGATTTTAATAGCATGTTAAATTGATTAAAACTTTGAAAGTTATAGAAGTTGTGAAAGAAAAAATATATAAATAAAGAATATGGGAAAAACATGTAGCAAAGCACATCCTGTGACACATGCTAAGGTGTTGCTTAGAGAAGTAATTCCTAGATGGGGAACTCCCACAAAAAAACTCCAGTGGCAATGGCACACCTTTTGTGAGCCATGCCCTTAAGTAGGTGGGTGAATATTTGGGTATTGACTTAAAGCAGCACTGTGCATATCATCCAGCTAGTGGTGGGGTGGTAGAGAGAGAAAATGGGACACTGAAAACAGATTGAGCAAATGCGGTTCTGAAACAGGCTTAGGATGGGTTTAGCCCCTTTGGGATACTGTTTGGGAGACTTCCACATACAGGAATCAGACCTGTGACAGCTCCTCTTCCCGACGCTGCAGTATGTGAGGAGGCAGTGTTCAATTACTGTGCAACTTTGTCCTCTGCTCGGCACTCTATCCACAAGCAGGTAAAGGCAGCGCTTCCAGGTCCAGCCACGGGCCTGCTACATGATCTGAAGTGGATCATGATCAAGGACTTCTGCAGGACCAGGTGGAACAAGCCACAGTGGTCTGGGCCATTCCAGGTTCTTTTTGTCACTCATTCAGCAGTGAAAGTCAATCAGAGAGCCACATGGATGTGTGTGAGCCACTGCAGGAGGGTGCCAGAGCCAAGCACTGAGCTGGATAAGATGGGACAGAAATAGGAGAACTAGACCTACGCTCACGAGCAACGATCTGCATATACACACCCACATACATGACACACTGCACTCAAACACACATTCTCACACCAAGTGGTATCTAGTAGCCTGCGAAATCACGGACATGTAGTCTTTGGAAAAAATGTTGACGACACGGAAACTGTAATCTTAGGAGGACTGAACTTCATTAGTGCGTACTATATAGTCACGTGACCAGGAAAGAGGTTAGATGACGTGACTTTGCTACTGCACCTCTTACGCCCCAAAGCTCCCTGACCACAGACTACTGTTGCAGAATAGACACAAATCATTAGATTTCGACCTGCACATCCACTAATACATACAAACCTATTCCTAATTGTACACCCTTCTCCTGGTATAGGTTGTATCTGTTAGTAAGCCCTGTCATAGAAATAAACTTACAAATCACTGGGACCGTTCCCGACAACACTGGGGGTCCGGGTGTAGACCGTTAAGCTGGAAAGAAAACCAAAACGTGATATTGAAGTTTTTTGGGTGGAAGACTTAATGATCAATCATGCCAATCACATCTGTGCAGCAGAAAGAGTGCATGATGCGCACACTTTTAACCAAATTTAGTATTTAGCTGATCGTGGTGATGGGACTAAGGCGATATGATTTCTATAGGTCCCACATAAGCCCATGAAGTTCTCTAGTAGACTATTGCTGCAAATTGGATGACAATTAGTGACAATTAATAAGTCCTAACACAGTACAAAAAAGTCCTAACAAATTCCTAACAATCCTAACACTCATGGGGAAAACACAACGGGGCAAAGCAGCCATTGGTTAAAACTTAATCATGTGACAAAGCATGTGATTAAATTTTTTTTTTTTTTTTTTTTTTTTTAAGACAGCGGGACCAATTGTCCATTATGGTCCGACTGGCCTAATGAGGGATCGGGGAGACGGCGTCGAGTCAGGAAGTGACGAGTCAGGAAGTGACGAGTCAGGAAGTGACGAGTCAGGAAGTGACGAGTCAGGAAGTGACGAGTCAGGAAGTGACGAGTCAGGAAGTGACGAGTCAGGAAGTGACGAGTCAGGAAGTGACGAGTCAGGAAGTTTGAAGAAGATGGCGGGAGAGATGGAACATAGTACGATCGAGAAAACGGGAAAAAATGAAAAAAGAAGGTCTAGCACAAAGGAGTTTTTTTTAATGGGTTAGTTAGGTGTTCACGGAAGAGGTGGGTCTAGCTGTTTTTTGAATTCTCAGGTTATAACTGATATGAACAATATAAATCAATTAATGGACATTCTTAGAGTAAAACTGCACAAATTTCACACCAACAATATACAGTACAGAATATAACAACTTGAATGCATTAACTGATATACTCATGTATCTTTCAGCAAGAACTGCTTCAAAGGGGTGTGTTTGGTGTTTTAAAGTGTTTCCCTTTTCTTGTGCTCCAGGTGTTGTTGTGTATGAATGAATCAGGCGCTCCGAGTATGGAGAAGGGGCTCCATTTATACCTTTCATCTATAATCACATAAATGAAGTGATTAATAAAGGGTTTCTCTTTTTATGCCAAGTAAGTACAGAGATAAATAGAAACAAAACTTAAGGGTTTACAAAAGTGCTAAAGAAATAAGTAACTTATATGTGGTTACTGTGAAATGTAAGTGGGGGAAAAACAAACAACAAAACATGCCAAGTTGGGACTGTTTGCAGGGTATGGTGCTTGGTAAGGTGTGGCTCTTGCCCATTTCAGGAGAGATCACGTTGCTCAGCCTTAATCAAGCACCAAGAGACAAAAAGTCAACAGAAGCTGTTTATGGAGCGGATAATGACAACACTTTTCGATCATAGTAGATAAAAAAATAAAAACCTTTAAAACTTTTAAATGTTTTGTTATTGTTTTTGGTTTTTTTGCTTGCAGAGGTGCATTATGGGAACATTCCAAAGTTACACTGCATGCTAGATGGCTCTTTTAGGTGAACTGGCATATAGGAGGCATTTAGAGTCTTCCTTTTTTCTTTTCTTTCTATTTTCACGCTAACTCTACACGCTATATGACCTGGTCTTTTTCCAGACTTCAGCAGTCCAGTTTGTGTGAGTCTGTGCTTATGATAGCTTCAGACTCCTGTTCTTGTGTTTGTCACTTCCTGCTCCTGTCTCTGCCCCTTGGGTTGCTACCGTGATTGTAAATAGATGGCCCAGTTTAGGTCATAATCAGTTTCTCTATTGATTTCCTCTTGTGGCTACATGTTATAGAGATTAACAGCTAGAATGTTTTGTTAAAAACAAGATTATAAAAATGAGTTTTAAGGTGTTTTGTAAAAATGTGCACTGATTCAGGTAAGATTATTAACTGACTATACAATTCAGGTGCACTGATTCAGGTAAGATTGTAAACTGACTATACAAACATAGCCAATGTTTTGTGTAGACCACAACATGATTTTAGATTAAATGCATCAATGTTTTTTTTTGTTCCAGGTGGAGAATATTGCTAGGTTCCTGTATTTCATGGAGCCCAGCAGCTGAGCCTCCTGTTCACCAGCATGAATGCTCTCTAGAGTCTTTCAACAAGCTCTTGCAGGCTGGACTCAGCAAGCAGGTGCTCCAAAACCTTCTGAAAAGCATTAAAAGTTCAGCAGTGTGTAGTAGATATTGTTGAACAATGTTGTACTGTAAGAGACTTGGAATCAGAGGGGCTGATATTTAGTTTGGGGAAAAAAAGCCAATGTTCTTGAAGTTCCATGTTGACTGCAGAAATCTCTGCTTTGATGACTTTTGTAAGATTTCCTGCAAGAGTTTGACTTTTTCTTCCCTTGACCGTGTCCAGCAGCTCCATCAAAGCAAGTCAGTAAAGAAGTGATGAGAGGACAGTATCTTTTATTTTTCTATGTGTATGTTTATGATGACAAGCTGCAGTTAGGCAATATAAGACCCATCAATTTAACATGACTGCAATGTCTTTCACATCCTGCCTGGACATTTCCCTTTCACGCCATTAGAGAGAGCCCTTTCCTGAATTTTAAAAGCTCTGCTTCATTTACCCTGATTGTTTCCTGTTCCCATGCTATATAAAGCATGTGAAGTGTTTTAGTAATGTAGTTTAGTTGGTGTTTGCCTGTGAATTGTCTTTGCCTCTTTCCTAGTGCTCCTGTTTTGATGTAACATCTGGTGACTGATATTTTGTCCCTTCATTGCCTTGTGATTTTTTTCTGGATATTATTTTGGATTCTCCTGCTGAGTGTGAGTTTATGACCTGGGGAAAATGCATATTCACTTGATTTTCATAGCATGTTAAATTGATTAAAACTTTTTGAAAATTATAGAAGCTGTAAAAGAAAAATATAAAATGGGGGGGGCATGTAGCAAAGCTCATATGTTGGTCCTAATATCATGTTTATGCGTGTGAATTATGGTGAAGGACGTTTGAACCAATATGGTGTATGGGTTAAAGAATGTGCTTTCCCAGAAAAAGGTAGTTTTAGACTTAGACAGTTAGGAGAGAGAGTGAGAGAGTGAGCTATCCATGCATGCAAGCAGTTTTTGGCTGACTGGAAGGCATTTGCTGAATGGCAGAGTGAGGCACATAAAAGAGAGAAAAAATGCCAGGCAGGACCCCCATCTGTTTCTCAGTGTGCTGGACTCCACCACGACGCCCACAGCCAGTAAGAAGGGAGGAACCTGCAGTTTCAGAGGCACCTGCTACAGACCAACAAAATCGAACAGAGAAGGGTCAGTGCACTCCGTGGTAAATGCCCCAATGCTAGAAGTGGCCAGAGAAGGAGGCCCTATGATAGTTCAGAGACCCTGGACATTGGAGGACATGAGGAGCAGCATGACTCATCTGCCAGCTCTCCATGAAGTAGGAGGATGAACGTTTGGGGAGGAACTTCAGATATCCGCAGAGAATTCAGACCCACCACTCATGAACTATGACAACTGCTCATGGCAAAACTTGGCACAGACTGGGTCAAGGTTTCACGTGAACTCCCGGAGGATGCAGTCGGTCTGATCAACCCACAATGGGATGATGAAATCAACGCAATGTACAGAGCACAAATCACGGCGCTCCAGCAGAGGCTGACAAACACCTTTCTTGTGCGAATGGACATGACAAAAATAGCAAAGTGCAAGCAGCAAGACTCAGAGACTGTATCACAGTACCTGTCCAGGCTCACTGAGATCCATGATGCAAACTCAGGCTTGGAGAAACCTGACGCTCTGGCAGATGGGCAGGTGGCCGTCACAGCATGGGAGGCACATCTCAGAAACAGCTTTATGAACGGCATGAAACCAGAAATTGCCGCTATAATCAAACAACAATGTATCGCCTGGGACACCAGAAACCTCACACAAGTGGAGATGTATGCAATCCCTGCAGAGAAGCTCCTACAAGACGCAAAGGAAAGAAAGATGGAGAGGAAAACCAAAAGCACACAGACGAGGAAGACCCGGCCGTCAGGGCTATGGACCAGGATTAAACTGTTACAACTGCAGAAAAGTTGGACATTTTGCAAGAGACTGTCCAGAGCAGAAGCGAACTGACGGGCGGAGTTAAGGGAAGGGTGTGGTACCTGGGAATAGAAGAGGTGACCTCAGACACCCAAACTTTCAGTTAGCTCACAAAGATCAGGAATATATGCACACACCCACATCCAACATTAGTCAGACTAACAATTCACAAATGTCTGAACCATTCATGACCCTTAACCTTTTAAAGTATAATGCCTCTCTTTTCGCACAGTTACCATGTATATCTCTTGCAGTTAAATCGTCCTGTGGTGTGACATCACATTAGATTGATTTATTCTTCTTTATTTACAGTTGTATAGTGTACAGTATCCAGTTGTGTTCACAGAAAATGTGTTATATTAGCAGTGTTGTCTATGTTCATGTCTTTATCTTTCTGTAATGTGTAATGTTTGTAAGCCCAACAACGAGTCAAATTCCCTGTACCCTAGTGTACTGGTGTACTTTAGAAGTTTATAATGAGTGATACTGTAAATTTACTTTAATGTCCTTTCTCTCGACAAGTCTCAAGATTTAAAAAAAAGGTCTAAAGATACATAACATTAATGCGAGTGTATCGTTATGTAACGTAGCTTTAATGCTAGTCTAAGTAACGTAACAGTAACGCTAAGTAGCGTTAACGCCAATAATGTCGGCCAGGCTCCAAAAGGCATGAAGAGAACGCGTGAGTCAGACAATGAGTACATTTACGTTTACCTGTACATCAAATTCCGTTTAACGTGGATACTCGGGTAATGCAGCCGTATTTCGAATACAATGTTTTTATGTGTACAGGCATCGGAATATTCCTGTATGCACGGTTGTTGTAAGTATTCCTAAATACCTAGCTAACAGTTAAGCATCTGTTAGTACCCACAATTCCTTGTGGACTGAATATGTGCATATGTCTCCTTTCAGTGGATTTTCTGAATAAGGTGTTTACATGCAACAAATTTCCCATTAACAAACACACACATACATAATATAAGAATAATAAAACTAATAGTATTTAGTATCATACAGATAATTCATTATTAAATTATTATATATTCTAAAATGACTAGTTTGGATTAGAGTAAATAAATTTGTTGTGAACAGCGATATCTCCTAGTATCTTTGCTGTAGAAAATCAGAATGTAATAATTAATGATCAAGCACTGTGAAGCGCACATACACAATCAGATCATTGTAAACAAATATAGTGGATTAATCTGCAATGCAGAGCGATGGACAGTGAAGAAAACATTTATACAGTTTATTGGGATGAAACAAACACTGTAAACTTTTTAGTCATGTGATATGTATAATGGCTTGTTATACAAAAAAAATGATCTACAAACGCCATTTTAGATGAGAAGCTCAAACATAAAGGATTTCATATTTTAATGATATTTTACACTTGGTGCATGTATGCTAGACTGGATGCAGTGAAGATGGACATTTGAAATGAAAAGAATCATACTCAACTGTATTATTTTTAATACAATGTATATTCAGAAACAATGAAAAGTATGAACATATGAACATATTAACAAAGAAAAATAAACAACACCACCAGTTTATTTTGGATCACAATCTCAAAAGCTGATCCGTAACAGTCGAGCATAAACCCAGCGTATAGAGGCTGATTGAATGTGGTGTGATCTCTGTGGAGGAGATTATATATATTTATGATATTTATGTGGAGAGTGAGACAGTGTGTGTGCGCATGTTTTTGTGTTTGTTTGTGAGTGCGCTTGTGTTCGTGTGTGTGTTTCTTTGTTTTTGTGTGTCTATGCTTTTGTGTGTCTGAGTGTGTGCATGCGTGTTTGTGTTTCTGTGTGTGTCTGAGTGTGTTTTTCGTGTGTGAATTTGTATCTGTGTGTTTGCGTGTGTGTCTGTGCTTGTGTGTGTTTGTGCGTGTATGTTTTGTGTGTGTATGTGAGTGTGAGAGTGTGTGTGTGTGTGTGTGTGTGTGTGTGTGTGTGTTTAAATCAGAAACGTGTGTAGAACGGAAACGTGTGGAATTATACATAAAACACTACACACAAACTTATGGATCACAAAATCTCACTGTATCAAACAACCAGTGGAGCGTGAACCCAGCGTATAGAGGCTGCGTGAATGTGGTGCAGACTCTGGAGGAGCGTCATCGGGTCAGAGACGCTGTAGAAGGACAGAGTTCCTGCAATGTGATCCACATACACTCCTATTCTGGAGGGTGCTGGAACTCCGAGATCAGTCTAAACACATGACAAATGTGAACATGTTAGATATTAATCACAGGATATATTTATGTGGAGAGTGAGACAGAGTGTGTGTTTGTGTGTGTGTCATTATGTATTTGTGTGTCTCTCTGTTTCTGTGTCTATGCTTGTGTGTGTTTTGTATGTGTGTGTATTTATGTATGTGTGTGTGTGTGTGTGTGTGTGTGTGTTTTACACGTACACTGCATAAAATCTTCTCTGCTCTTTGGTTCTGAGGGTAAAATGATCTGAACTGCTGCAGCTGTGGAGACACACAAACAAAATGGAGAAGGAAAAATCAAGTGGTGTAAAAGACGGAAACAGTTTAAAGCAGGGGTGTCAAACTCAATCGCACAGGGGGCCAAAACTCAACTTGCACTTTAGGTCGTGGGCCGAACAGGATGAACATTTATTGAACAGACTAAAACAATGTTTTCTGAACATAAATATGAATCGAAACAGACAGGATACAATATTATTCCAAAATAAATAAACTTTAAATAACTTTAAAAATATTGCTCTCCATAAAAATAGGTACTGTCAAAATTATACACATTCAAAATATCAACATGCTGCAAAAAAACCCTGAAAATATAAATCAAAATTGTGCTTTTAAGTAAAACTTAAGATAATAAATCAAAACATTTCATTTTCTTTGCACTTATGCCATTTTGTCAGAGCTGGATGCTTGGCATCTTTTCTTGGCAACAAGTTCATTTATGTTTGGGGTAAGGTTCTGGGTTGTGGAGATTCTCAGGATGGACTTAAGGTGTTCACCAGTGAGATGACTCCTGTGTGATGTTTTGTTAGTCTTCATCACAGAGAACAGCTTCTCACACAGATATGTCCTACCAAACATGCACAAGGTTGGAGCCGCATGTAGATGGAGCTGGGGCATTACATCAGGAATGAAGTGAGTGAACTGTGCGAGCCCCAGTGTCGTACTTTGTATTTAGTGTCCCATTACACTGCAGGTCTATCAGCTCCATCTGAATCTGTACAGGAGCAGTTTCCACATCGACAGCAAATGGGTTGTGAAGCAGCTCAAAATTACTTTTCTGTGCTTCAAAGTCACCAAAGCGCCGTGCGATCTCAGTACGAAGTGCGCTCAGTTTATCAGCAAAGTGCGCATTTGGGAACACCATGGCGCTGACTTGGTTCAACATTACTTGGCAACAGGGAAAGTGAGACAATTTGCACTGGTGCATTTGTGTCTCCCATAAGCGCAGCTTCACTTGAAATGCCTTCACTCCATCTTACATATCACTGATCATGCGGTCCAGTCCCTGGAGCTGAAGGTTTAAGACACTGAGATGACTAGTTATGTCAGCCAAAAACACCAACTCACATTTCCACTTTTCATTCCACAGAAGTGTGGACTCTTTTCCTTTACTGTCCAAGAACTGACAGATTTCCTCGCCCAACTCAAAAACTCTATTGAGAACTTTTCCCCGACTTAGCCACCGCACCTCTGTGTGATAAGGCAAGTCGCCAAACTCAGAATCTATTTCCCTCAGAAAAGACTGAAATTGGCGGTGATTTAACCCTTTGGCTCTGATAAAGTTTACGGCTTGCGTTACAGTGCTCATTACATGTTCCATTTTTAGGACTTTATCGCAAAGTGATTCCTGGTGTATGATACAATGATATGCTGTCAACTCACCAGTACAGTTCTCCTCCTGCATTTTTAACCGCATCCTTCCCACTAGTCCACTTTTTTCTCAGCACATCGCTGGTGCTCCATCTGTTGTGTGTCCAACAAGATTGTCCCAAGGCAGTTTCATATCGGTTACACTTTGACGTACGTTTTCAAAAATGTCTTTTCCTGTCGTTGTTCCATGCATCGATTTTAATGTCCAGTATTTCCTCTGTAACGCACAAACTGGAGTCCACTGCACGAATGAAGATGGCCAGCCGTGCAGTATCAGTCATGTCAGTACTTTCATCCACAGCAAGGGAGTATGCAACAAAGTCTTTGCCTCTTTCAATCAACTGTGTTCTCAGATCAGTGGCCATCTCACAAACCCGATCAGCAACCGTATTTCTGGTAAGGCTTACATTTGCAAACACCTGCTTTTTGTCTGGATAGAAGACGTCACACACTTTCATCATGCAGCTCTTCAGAAGCTCTCCCTCGGTAAATGGCCGGGCTGATTTGGTTATCTCCTCTGCCACAATAAAACTTGCTTTCACAGCAGCTTCACTTTGTGATTTTGCCTTGTTTTTCAACTTTCAACTTTTCAACTGATATTTTGTCTCATACTGCCGTTTTAGATTATATTCCTTAATTACAGCCACATTAGCTCCACAAAGAAGACACACAGGTTTACCAGCAATGTCGGTAAACATGTACCCAGCCTCCCACCGGTTTTGAAAGGCTCTGTTTTCAGAATCAACTTTTCTCTTGGCCATTGTTAAGGGCTAGCTTAACTTGAAATTAGGGTTTTATACGCCAGCAGACGCTTGATCGATCTGACGCAATGGACGCGGGAATCATGGCAGGTAGCCTGTTGCGCTGCATTATGGGATTTGTAGTTTTTGTGTTACTGGCGCTTCATATTAAAAAAAGATATATAAAATGATCTTGCGGGCCGGATGTGGCCCGCGGGTCTTGAGTTTGACAAATCTGGTTTAAAGTGATAAAATTTATGTCTGATGTTTAATCAGTGTTTTATTTTAGAAAACACATTCTCTAGGTGTGGGATTTAAATTAGATTTTTTCCTTCTGAATGACGGAGAAATAAACTTTATTAATAACATGAGCACGAGCAGAGAGCTGCTTTGGTAACTAATGACTACAGAATAAATGTTATGACTGAATAAATGTTATTCATATGACTTATAAACTCTCTGTCCCTCTCTCTTTGTAGGAAGGTGTGAATAAATGTGTGTGTCCTCTGTGCTTTATTCACAGTAGAATAACTGAAAATAAAACAGAAGCATTTACACTATTAAGACATGAATAAAAAGTGTAACTGTATAAAATCATCTTTCCAGTAGAGGGCAGAAATAACAGGAAGTTCCCATAGGAAATCATTTCTGTGTGTTTTTGGGAAATTTTATGTCTCTCTACCGTGCTGCAGAGAAAGTAAAGATTTCCCAGTAGGACAATTTCTCTCACCATGTTCAGGGATTTTGGTGAATTCTTCCTGGCAGACTTCCTCAATTCTCTTTTTCAGATCACAGAGAGATTTCCTCACTCCATCAAATGAGAGATCTTGATTGACAGTGATCTTGCATGAGTAATCGCATCCAGAAGAGAAATGGAGAGACTGAAAACTCTACAGAGAGAAAGAAAAACATCATGGAGAAGGATAAAGGTGGAGAAATATACGTGTGATTAAACCGACAGGGGTGTGTGTGTGTGTGTATGAGACAGTGAGTGTTACCTGGAGGAAGTGGAGGTGATCATCTGTCTGTGAAAGCTGTTCCAGCTCAGTGACTCTCCTCTGAAGATCAGTGATCTCCTGCTCCAGTTGCTCCAGGAGTCGTTCAGCTCGACTCAGTTCATCCTTCTCCTGAGCTCTGATCAGCTCCGTCACCTCCGAGTGCATCTTCTCCATGGAGCTGATCATCTCAGTTAAGAGCCTCTCGTTGTCCTCCACTGCTGTCTGTGCACTGAGCTGTTAGGACACACATACACGCATTTGTACACTTGTGAGGACCTTGACATGGGCCACCTTTTCTCCAGGTGTTATTAAAAAACAAACACTACAACCCACCAGAAGGTGTCAGTGTGATCAATGATCACTGTTTAGAATCATAAACACTGGTCACTGACCTCATAACCTTTGTTGTGAGGACCTTCGGTTGCTGGGTAGATTTTTGCGGCCTAGTGAATAACAGCAAGTGTGTTTAGATTGGATGTGTGTTATTGGTTAAAAATATGAAGGGAAGGGAGGATTTATTTTTTTTTTTTTGCAGAGACCTTTAAAAAAAAAGTTATACAAACTTTAAAATATTAAGAATAAAGGTTAACTTGTGTTAATTTTGAGCTGAATTTCATATTTAAATGTCTTTCAAAGGAATTAGCAGCGTGAACGAAGACAATATCCCTACATCTACTGAGGGATTTTGGAAAACCACCTAAAACAATCCAGCTGATTCAGGTAAGAAAGCAATTTGTTGTACATACGATTAAAACCAACAATTATTTTTTAAAGTAGTTTGGTTAGAAAAAATTGCATCATGTTGAATCAATATCCATGTGCATAGTGAATTGTAGGAGGTAAATGAATTGCGCATGTGCCTTGGCCTGCAGGCTTGTAGATTTAATTTCCAGGGGGTAGGCAGAGTGCACGTGAGAGATTAAAGAGCAGTAAAAATGCAGTTTTACAAGTGTATGCTTTAATAGGAAGCAGTTACAGTGAGTGATGTGATTTAATATATATTGTCGCGACGGACGGACAGCTGGAGCGCATGGTAGGAAAGTTGCTCCTTCCCCGACTGCGGCGCAGGCACGAAGCGGACAGCCTCGCGTCAAACCCGACGACAACCGGAAGGCCCGTCACGATCTGGCGGAGCCGCCGACACAACCCCCGCCGGCGATTGGGGAGTCGGGCGGGAGAATTCCACCACTCAGTAGACGGAGAAAGGGTATAACAGGACGCTCTTCCGCCCATGCGGAATAATCGCTCTCTTACTTTCCAGAAGGCTCGGGTGCAGACGAAGACGCAGCTTGGTGAGTTCGCACGCAGCGTTTACCGATGGCACGAGAAAGCCTTCACACTTCAGGGAAATCCCGACACGCCCTGGTTAGCGCTGCCACGCCAGCCTCGCACAAACCCTCACGCACTCGCACCCCCTCACTTCCGACACCGCCCGAGTAAGAAAGAATTAATTTAATCCCTTGATCACTGCATCCAATGTCTCCTGCGTGTCTGTGCTCCGCCCCTCACGGGCTATTTCCTTACTATATATGATATAATATAATACAATACAATACACACACATGTTGTTATAGGGATTTAATGTGTGTTGCTGTCATTTTAATGTTTAAAGTCAGGAATAAACTCGTCTGCTCTTAGAGCCGCTGTGATAGCTCTGGGTTCCAATAACGCAGTTTTAGGTTTTACAGCTCGCTTTATCAGGAATAAAGGGCCTGCCTCTGTTTTTTCCTTGTTTTGTGGTGGATCATAGAAGAAATAATGCATCATCACAGAAATAATGCATACCACTGTTTAAGTAAATAATCATCTGATATGACAAAAAGAGAGAGAAACAGTGACAAAGAGAGACAGACAAAGAAAGATAGCGACAGCTTGAGAGACAGAGAGAGAGTGCGATAAGAGAAGTGTTTGTGCCATTCTCACTAACAAATTTATGTAAAGGGCAAACTGTAAAACTAATGCCTGTAACTGCGACATGGTGCTCAATCACTAAATTATTAGAATTAACAACATAGTTCATGTCTGCTATGCTGTGAGTTATAATGTGCTCATCTTAGCCAGTTAGCCGCTAGGAATTATGCTTATAGAACTTATATATTCGGATTGAGCTACTCCATAAAACAAGTAAAGGTTTTAACTTTGTACAAAGCTCAATATGTGCCAAAATTCTGTCCACTGCATTTAGTCAATGCAGATCGTCTGTGCTTCTGTAACGTGTGCCAATCGGGCCAAAATTCTGTCACTCTGTACAAGGCTTTATTAATGTCACTTGTCCTTGTTTAGTTTACTGTTTAAGATATGAAGCAGAGGTAGATGTACACTGGTTAATGCTTGGTCTCAGCCCTTTTAAACATTAACCTTAAAAACTGCATTATAAGTATTGTTGTTATGTCATATTTATGGCTTGACTAATAAGAACTAAGTTGGCTTGTTTTCCATTACTTTGTAAACATGGTACAGTAGTATCTTTGTTTTTATGCCTTTTACATTCCCTGAGCCAGTGTTGCGTTGATCTCTTTTGTGCATAAGACTTCATAATAATAATAATAATAATAATAATAATAATAATAATAATAATAATGTTTTTAATAGGTCATGGACGGAAACAGAAACAAGGCTAACACGGTATGAAACTCTTGCTGTTTATAATGCTTGAAAATCACTACTGTAGTAGGATACATGTAGTATAGATCCAGATAGTGTTACTGGTATTACAAATAGCACAACATAATTCTGTATTTGTAAATATATGTTTATTATATTCAAACTTTTGATTTTACAGGAATTAAGGACTGAAGTTGCCATTGTTGAATTTGGGAGCACTGACCTGTGATCAGGACACACAAGTGGCAGTGAATATGTTAATAGTACTATCATACACTTTCTGTCAAACTGTCAAAGTAGTGTGTTGCTTATTTACGGCCCTTTGTGCTTCTCAGGCCGAAGTTTCTGTAGGTACACTTAATTTATGACCAAGGGTGGGGGTAACCCTAATGACAGTATCAGTGGGTCGATCTGGCTCCTGTGTCTGGGCTGTGGTGGAGAGGGGTGTTTGGGGGAGTAGACCCCCTCCCAAAAAAGGTGTTTGTTAGTCTGGTTTTTGGGGGGTGAAATACGTCTGAAAAGCACATCAATGTTTAATATTGGGCATGTGTTCGTGTTACTGTGTAGGGTTATTTCGTTTGTGTAAACACATTAACTGCGTTTACATGGACAACTCCACTCTTAATACGATTAAGACCATACTCTAATTAAGAAACTACCATGTAAACAGCAATTTTTACTTACCTTAATCTAATTAAGGTCGTAATCGAAGTAAGCAATAATCTAATTAAGACAGGTGGAGTACTCCCTGTTTTAGTCGCATTATGGACGTGTAGTAGTGACATGTAAACACCTTAATCACATTATGAACGTCGTTCATCGAGTTTTCACCGCATTTTGCGACAGGACACGATCACACACGGCAGTTTTACGTTTTACGGCGAACAAAACAGTTCAGCTGTGTCCCAAATCGCATACTTTCCTACTATAGGCCTGTAGTGGGGAAAAATACATGTATCTCGGCTACTGTATAGACGGTAATGTTGGCTCAAATTTAGCCTATTACCCAAAAACATTTAAAATTCAACTTAGAAGCCAATACTCACATCTACCTCTGAGCCCAGTTGGAGATAGAAAAAATACACCAGCGGTGAGTGAGAAGAAACAAGGGTCCAGCTTTATTGTTCCATTCCACCACACGAGATCCACACCAATGAGAATTCTCAGAAGTGATCCCAATACTCTGAGCTTAAGCTCCAGTGTTTATACTGTATTTACACAGTAGATAACCCATATGTTTCCAGAAAAGGCCTATTTCACTTACACATAGAATCAGAACCCAGGCATTTCTAATAACCCAGAAAATAAAAACCCAGCGTTTTGAATTACATAGAGAATCAGAAACCAGGATTCTCATTTACCTAGGTGGTCAGAAACCAGGATTCTCAATTACCTAGGGAAATAAAATGACGTAGACAAGACGACTAAACAACCGGGAGGGACCTTGGTCTTATCGTTATCTCGAGGGGGGGGGGGGCAGTTTGACCCAGCCACCCTTATAACTGGCTCTCTTCATGGTTCTCTAAAAATTAAGGCTTTCCTTGCGAGACGAGAATCTTCACCATCTGAATCATGAGTAAGTTATATTTTTCTATTTTTCCTGTATTTCTCGTTTATAATTTATTTTCATATTTGCACTATTTCTTATTTTATATATATTTATACTACTTGAAAAGCGGTTTACTGTACTTCCAACTTCTTAATATCATTACAGTTCTACTGTCCTGCATATCCTACTATTCTGTTTTTTATAGAGTTTCTCTATTACTATAAGATATTATTAAAGTTATTCATGTGTGTGTATGAGAAAGAGAGAGTGTGTGTGTGTATGTTGTGTCTACTTGCCCGCCCTTGACTGTACGAGCGTGTGTGTGTGTATTAGCACTCCTCAGCTCAGCTCGTATACCTCTTTTGGGCTTTTTTGACTACTACTGCTCTTAAAGATCTTTAAAGTGTAATTCCAATTTGTCAATGTCCGCCTAATCCGGCTTCTATGTGTCTAGGTGCCCGTTTTTTCTTCTTCTCCCTTTTGCTGGATGCTAGGTCTCCCTTATGTTTATTTTATGACATTTTTTATCCACAACATTAACTACGCGATTTGGGACACACCCGCCGCTTCAAGCAGTTGTCTATTAGCACGTATAGCATGACAAATAATTAACTGCACTTAAAGCGTTTGTAAAAAATAAATAAATAAATAAATAAAAACACCCAAAACTGTATACTTTACCATAACGAAGACGAACTGTATGTTGATACGTGAAATTCTGGAGGGACGTCGGACGGCGTGGCGCGGTGACGTAATGACTCGGGCTCTTAATCTAATTATGATCAATAACATGTAAAACGGGTACATGACTGGAGTATTCTAAAAGCGACTCATGTAAACACCTTAATCACATTATTACCTTACTTTAGATTTAGGTCAATAATTAGATTATTGCTGTCCTTGTAAACGTAGTCATTGTTAGAAAAAGCATGATATTTGGAATGTGTACATATATGAGTAGAATATTTGTTTTGTGAAATAAATGAAAACAAATGTTGATTACCTTTTTAGGGAGTCCCAGTTTGCTTTTGAATAAAAAGTTTAGGAGTTAAAGCGTTGTTGTGTTTTTTTTTTTTTTTTTTTTAAATCTGTTTTAAAAGAATCGAGCGTATTACATGACTTCTAAACAAATATCCTTATAGGGTAAAAATGTTAACGTGTTGCTTAAAAGAATCGCCGTATTGTTTAAACTAGAAGTTTTCCCGAGATGTCTTCCATTCGCTGTGTAAAGCATTAATGATGTGCAAACCGAATGACCCCTCTTTCTAAACCCCGCCCATACATGTGTTTCAGACACACCTCTCTCTCTAAACCCCGCCCATACGAGTACAAGCAGCAGCACAGTGGCTGAGCGAGGGGAGGGGACTAAATCCAGACTACCTGCTGACACATTAAATTGAATATCTCTGTTCCTTCACTGGTTAAAAAGGCTGAAATGTGTAGCTTTATATGACATATCATAAGAAGATTAAAATATATATATTTTTTGAAAGACTCTTTGTAAATAGAAAAAATAGCAAACTATTTTTAAAAAGTAGCATTTGTTTACCGGTAAATGACTAATATACAGTAATTTACGGGCAAAGATTTAAAAGCTAGGTGTATTTTATATACTCACAGCCATACTCATTCTCCAATTGCCATAAACCAACTTTCCCTCCCAAATTTAAACAATGTAATAAACCCCCCTTAGAGTAAATCTTACTTTAATTAATATTGTCGATATGCTTTCACAAATAAAATGGTGAGTAAAATTAAACTAGTCACTAATGATTCGTTAAAAAAAAAATGCAATGCTTTAAATTTCACCTCCTGCAGGTCTAACCTCCCCCCAAGCCCCCACTTCCCCAGAGTGATTATCCCGCTCAAATCTGAACTGGCCAATCAGAAAACATTCCTCGCTGAGGTAAATGTGATCAGGAGAGTGCAGAGACTCAGAAACACACACGCACAAGCGCGCGCGCTCATCTATCATTCCGTCTCTTACTGGGCCTCTAAATGACTCGTTGTCCATATTGTGTATGTTTCTAAGAGCAGCTCTGTCTCTGTCACTGCTCTCTGCTCACCTTTACAGTGTCCACAGCCTGTCTCAGCTCCTGCACCTTCTCCTGCTTCTCCTGGATTCTCCCCTCGAATTTCATCTGTTCCTCCTTTACCTTTCTCTGAGGAAAATACATTACATTACATTATGTATGCATTATGAGATTATGAGCTCAGCGGGTGAATATTAAGTGCAGATAAAGGGTTAAAGTTCTTATTAAAAGACTGGATGTCGGGTGTTTTAAAGTTCACAGAAGTTCAGAAAGTGATTATTATTATGACTTGCTGTATTAAAACGTGAGTTGCTTTACCCTGAGTCCAGCGTAACGGTGAGCAGGAGAAGCACCCTGGACAGTCTTCTTCACTGAATCACTCACTTCAGTCAGCAAAATGTTTTTTCGTAAATTAGGCCTCGGAGTGAACTTGACTGTGCACTCAGGACAGCTATACACTCCCCTCTGATCCTCCTGATCCCAGTATTCATTAATACAGGTCATACAGAAATTGTGACCACAGTCGGTCGTTACTGGATCCGTCAGGGGATCCAGACACACTAGACAGATTAACCGATCTAGTAAAATTCTGGCCTCGGCCATTTTCTTGAACTCAAAACGAAGAGCGTGAGACTTTTACTTAACCTTGAGGTTCGTTATCTCCGAAATGAGGAGTGGCGTTCTGACTTTGTATGTGAGAGAGAAAGAGGAGGAGCATAAAGACAGATTTCTCTGTTAACCATTTCGTCACCATATAACATTCCAGCTTGTGTATGCATGTGTAAGCTCGTACGCTCGCCTGTGTACAACTTACATACTTTTTCCAAGATGTATTATATTTTTAATATCCATAAAAAAGTAAAACAAACAACAACTTTAAATTGTAGTTTTCTGTGAAAAAATAAAGCCAGTCAGTATTTGGTGTGAGCACCAACTGTCATATTCATTAATATGAAGTTTTATTAGGAAATGGCTGGTTGGTTGTTTCAAGTGACTTAGGGCTTAACTTTCCAAATTATAACAACAACCACCACCACCACCACAACAACAATAATAACAACAATAATAACAATAATAACAGTAATAACAGTAACAATAATAAAAAAGCGATAATTATTGTCGCTATTATTATAATTTTATTACTGTTTTTTAAAATTATTTTAATTAGTTATTATTGTTATTATTAATAATAATAATATTGGTAATAATGTTATTGTTATCGATATTAATAATAATAATAATACTAATAAAAACAATAGTAATAATATGAATAATAACAATAACAACAGTAATAACAAAAAATAGCGATAATTATTATCGCTATTAATTTGTTATTACTGTTTTTTAAAATTATTTTAATTTTTTATATTATTATTATAGTTATTATTATTATTGTGACTGTTATTATTAATAATATTGTTAATAATAATATTGTTAGTTAATAATAATTGTTATCGATATTAATAATAACGATAACAACAATGACTATTATTATTAATAATAAAAACAATAATAAAAACAATAGTAACAACAACAACAATAATACCAATAACAACAACAACAATATTAACAACAACAACAACAATAATAATTATAACAATTATAACAACAACAGCGTAGCACGTTCGCATCACACATCCAGGATCTGGGGTTCGAGTCCCACCGGGGCCATGTGTGTGTGGGGTTTGCATGTTCTCCCCGTGCGGCGGGGGTTTCCTCCGGCTACCCCAGTTTCCAAACACATGCACGGTAGGCTGATTGACGTGTGTAAAGTGTCCGTAGTATATGAATGGGTGTGTGATTGTGTACCCTGCGATGGATTGGCACCCTGTCCAGGGTGTCCCCTGTTTTGTGCCCGATGGTCCTGGGATAGGCTCCAGGATTCCCCGCAACCCTGAAAAGGAGTAAGTGGTAGAAGATGGATGGATAATAATTATAACAACAGCAAAAATAATAACAATAATAACAATAATAATAAGGGACTTTTAGCACATTTGCCTCACACTTCCAGGGTTGGGGGATGATTTGGTGCTGCAGGAGTTTCCTCCAGGTACTCCGGTTTCCACATGCGTGGTAGGCGGATTAGCATGTCCAAATGTATGAATGGGTGTGTGAGTGTGTATGTGAGTGTGCCCTTTGATGGACTGGCACCCTGTCCAGGGTGTACCCTGCCTTGTGCTCCACGCTCCCTGGGATTGGCTCCAGGTTCCCGGCGACCCAGTAAGGAAAAGCGCTATAGAAAATGGATGAATGGATAATAATATTAATAACATTTTGGGATGGACCTTCACTTTTTGTTCAGACCACAGTCTGCTCCAGTAGCTACATTGTATATACAGTAAGTGGCTGTGGTGTGGTGGGATTTCTGCAGCAAATAACTTATGTTACTTTTACGTAAAAAACAGTTTTAATCTACAGTCCCATCAGAAATGACTGGAATGTTTTAGGTTGTTGAACACATCCAGATGTTGATACCAGGAAACAAAAGCTAAAATATTAAGTTCTCTCATATTCACGTTTGATCTCAAACCTAAATGTCTTCAGTCTACAGGAACAATAAATGCTGTTCCAATAGTTCTGGAGGGGACTGTAGTCCATTCCCATACAGCAGCAGTGTTAAAGAAAACTTCAGACTTATAAATACTTGATGAAAAACTCTGTTGTACATGCAAAGTATTCCAAAATCAAATCAGTGCATAATGAAAACCGCATGTTTGAGTATTTACATTTACCGTCCACTTTAATAGGAACGCCTGTGGCAGCAGCACAATACATAAAATCAGATACAGGTCAAGAGCTTCAGATAACGTTCACATCAAACATCAGGATGAAGAATAAGTGTGATATCACAGAGTGATGAAGAGAGAAAAAAACATTGCATAAGCAACAGTTCTGTGGATGGAAGCTCCTTTTTGATGAGAGAAATCAATGGAAAATTTAGTCACTCTTTAAGACAGTGGTGAACAGAAAAACATCTCAGCATGCACAAAACATCAACCAAGATCAGGAATCTGAGGCTGTCATGGGCAGAGGCTCACAGAAACTGGACATTTGAGGATTTGGGGGGAAAATCACTGTCTCGTTTTTTTGTTGTTCTTTTCAATTCCATTTTTTCACTGACTTTTCTATTGTAAAAACAATGATATATAGAAGTTTAAAAGCCATGGATGAACTTTGATGTTGACTCGACAAAGCCAGTTTTAAACTCTAGAAGTTACACGGTACTACAGTGCAGACTATGATTGATTTTAAAATACTAAACAATTAATATTTAAAGCTTTGTGCCATAAAACCTTGTAATATTTAAAAGGTTAAAATGTTAAATCACTCAGTCAGTGTGTGTGTGTGTGTGTGTGTGTGAGAGAGAGAGAACGCATGAGAGCGTGACTCTGTAGCGGGGTACCTTATGTAGGTACCTCCCAAAAATGCAGCTGAATAAATGGCATTATACTACATACTTGGGTAAATTCAATGGAAAATTACATGTCACATAACCATTTGTTTTAACGCGAGTTGTAGAGAAAGAGAGAGAGAGAGAGAGAGAGAGAGAGAGAGAGTGTGTGTGTGTGTATGTGGAGAGAGAGAGACTTTTTTGTCTTTTAAGACACCCCTATTGTATCCAATTTTGTTTTATATTTACATTTTTAAAGTATTATTTCCATTTAAGAAAAGAAGAGGAAAAAAAGGAAGAAGAGAGAAGAAGAAAAGAACCCCCTTCACCACTCCACCCACACCCTCAACTCAAAAACTTTTCAAATTTACTATTAGTCCATTGTGGTCATATAATGTGCAAGAAGTCTTTATGTTAAAGTACTTTGTGCGACTAATGTCCATTTCCTCAGTCTGGACCGTCTCCGTGGTGACAACATATCCAGGTTTTCACTTGTTATTGCTCTTTTGTGCTGATTTAATTAATTTTTTTCTGTGCGAGAAATAATTTGTCAGCAAGACGTCACGTTTTCTTTTTGTTAGTTCAAGAAACCAGTTTAACTGTTCTGTGGTGTACAGTTCTTCAGGTTGTTCTGAAAGAGTGGAAGTAGGCAGTTTACCCGATCCTGCTTCACTCTCCTCCTCTCTCCTTGCGTCTGCTGCCCATATCCTCAGTCTGAAACGTCTCTTTGGTGACAGCACTTCAGATTCTCACCTGTTGTTGTATGCTTAACCGATTTTATGAATTTTTCTCTGTCCGGGAAGTAGTTTTTTCGTACGACCCCACTTTGTCCTAAAGTCTGCTCCAAGAACCAGTTTATCTGTTCTGTTGTGTAAAAATGTTCTGGCTGTTCGACCCCCCTTGTAGTTTCCAGTTCACCCTTATTGTTCTCAATGTTCTTGTCCTGTGGGTTCTTCTGTTGCTGTCGTGCAGAATCATGGTCTCTGCCATGATAGCGGTGTAGGGTTTGTTATGGACTCTGCCTGCAGTGTTGGTTTCATTACTATCATGGACACGGGTGTCAGTGCTATCACTGGGTCCTGTGATAATTTCAGTGGTCGTGTGTTCGTCACTGACCTCATCCTGCTGTGACCTCTGTATATCGTTACCCCCATCTGCCCCAGGCTCCTGTTCTCCGGTGTCACCCCGCTGGCTGTCTCCGCGCTGCTGCTGTACCCCGGCCGTGTCTCCCCCGGAGCTCCCCGGTTGCACCGCTCTGCGTCAGCAGCTCAGCCGTTTGTGTCCGATCTCCCCAGACCCGAAACATCTCGGACGTTCGGTGGTGGCGAAGACGGTGTAGCTGCCATCACCGTGTTTACACTTGAAGTTTATATCCAGTGTTTGGCCACAGTTGTTAATAAACATATAAACCTGTCTCCGGAAAGACAGGACGTGTTTCACCGCGGAGTTCTTACAGCCGAGCGGGTTATCCGTCATGGGGCCGGCGAACTTTCCGAAGCGGGCCAGCTCCTTCATGATCAGCTCGTCTTTAATGAAGAGGGGGATGTTAAAGATAAACATTGCAGGGGCAGAAAGAGGGGTTACATGTAGCATGACACCTCTTAGCCATATTCCACTTTTACACAGCGTGTTGGAGAATATTTCTTTCTTTAGGAAAATTACCACCGCTTTGTTCATTCGGGAGGCGGAGTAGATGTTCTCACACCCGACCTGCTCTCCCACTGTCAGCAGAACCTCCTCCACCTGTTCTCCATTCACCGGTATACACCTGACACCATGGCGGAGAGACAGCGTCTCGTCTCTGGCCTCGGAGGCCATGGCGTCCTGCTCACTCTCTCCCACCCTCAACTTTCACCAACCACCGCTATATTAATAACTAGACATTTAATAAATTAAATGAAAGAAAAGAAAAAAAGACAAACTCGTGAAAAACTTTGGCAAGACGCCAAACCACTCTCACGCGCTCTACACCCTATACTCACTCTTCCACTGCGCATGCGCAGAGAGAGAACGTGAGGGAGATTCAATACCTCTTTATTCAATCAAAATAGGGTTATTTACAGCTTGATGCTCTGTTTCCAAAAATACAGAAGAAAGTAAAGTAAAAGATAAAAGAAAAATAAATAAAGAAAAATACAAGCATAAACATGATTTAACCCAACACAGTCCCAAAAATAAGAGCATTCTCCACTACTGAACATAAAACATCTATACGTGTGAACTCCTCAACAAGTCGATATTTAATCTGGCCTTTACCATACTAACAAAAACCGTGTTTGCATCACAATCTAATGACTTTTCTACTTTGTTTCTTCTGCTAAGATAAATTGCCATTTTTCTTGTCCTAGTACAAAGTTAAACAGCTGACATTTCCTTCTCCCATTCTGACTGTATCTAAAATCAAAAATAAACAAATGCTTGGAAAACTTTTCTCCAAACATTGTGAACATTTGTTGTAACAGCTGAAACGCGGTCTATAGTCTGTAGCACTCTAAAAAGCAGTGATAGACTGTTTCCCTCTGTAAACAAAAAGGACAGTTATCTCTTACACTGGGGTTAATAACAGAAATAAAAATATTTACTGCCACAATACTGTGTACAATTCTCCACTGTAAATCTCCAGCCCTTTTTGTCAACGGTGGTTTATATAGCGCTCTCCACGCAGGTCTGACCTCACTGTCCTAGATGAGCTCTCCAAGGAGTGTCACGCCCTACCACTTAGTTTACTTTTGTTTACTACTTTTACAAATAAAGAATACATAAGTTTTCCCCAACCTGTTTGTGAGAGTTTTCCCCAACCTGTTTGTGCTGTACGTTGTGACTTTACTGCTGAAGCAATAAATTTGTCAGTATCCGAAAAAAAAATCCTTGATCTCAACCTGTCTGCCGAATGTGTCATCCAGAAATCCCACAATTTCAGTTAGTGAATAGAGCTCTTGATCTTCCCCCAACTGCGATCCACTAATGTCTGAGATATTGGAGAGGTTGTCATCCTGGAATTCCTCCTCTTCCACTTCCTTCTCCTGCTCTGCTTGAAGACTTACTGACTTCTCACTACTGTCTGCTATGTCCATGTTTTCTGACCCCCCCTCCCCTTCTACACCCCCCATGCTATCTGACCCCCCCCCCTACTGCTGTACCCCGTTTTCTGTCTGGCCCCCCTTCCACTACTGCACCCCCCGTGCTAGGTGACCCCCCCTCCACTGCTGCGCCCCCGGTGCTATCTGACCCCCTTTCCACTGCTGCACCCCCAGTGCTATCTGACCCCCTTTCCACTGCCGCACCCCTGGTGCTGTCTGACCCCCTTTCCACTGCCGCACCCCTGGTGCTGTCTGACCCCCCTACTCTGCTCCATTTTTGTGCCTGTACTATAGATTCCTGAGTTCTTTCTACTTCTGGGCCTCTCCCTCCAGGAGTCAGCTCATCTGACCCCTCTCTTAGTTCCTCCCTTGTTTGCTCAGGTCTATCAGGTCCATTACCCCCGCAGTGGTTTGGTCAGTGTCCTGTCCTCCAGCAGTCTCTGACTGCTCTACACTGCTCACATTAACCTGCTTCTCCACCCTGACTCCGCTCGGCCCCGCTTCCTCTCCGTCTTGTTTCTTATGTGGACACGCAAACTTTTTGTGCCCAATGTCCCCGCTTTCGAAGTGTTGGCGTACAGCATGTATGATTTTCCCTCATGCCATACTCTGAATGAAATATCCAGCGTGGGTTCATTCAGAAACATGAGCACTGTGCGCCTGAAAGAGGTGACGTGCTTCAGCGCGGGGTATTTACAGTTTAACGGAACCGTTCTCACACCACTCACTATTTTACCGAAGCGAGACCACTCCCGCTCGATATCCTCATTAGGGATGAACGGCGGAATATTCGAAACCGTAACTTTAACTGTTGTAGCCCCCAGCGGAGTGACGGAATAAAGCTCTCCACTTACCTTTATTCCGTTTTCAGCCAGCTGGTGCACGAGTTCCCTCTCCTTCACGAACATAACCACGGCCTTGTTCATTCTCGATGCCGCCACAATGTTTTCACATTTAATAAGCTCCCCTACCGCCATTAGCACCTGCTCCAGCGAGACCTCGGAGCTCACCTCACACCGCACCCCGTGACGGAGTGAGAGAGGCCGTGCTCCACCGCTCAGGTGAGCCGCCATCCCTACACCCCGCCACAAGATCAAACACTCCCCGCAGCAAAAAAAAAAAAAAAAAAAAAAAAAAAAAAAAACAATAACACCGCTTCCTTGATAATACTATCACACGCTCACCCAGTGATTGTGCTCTGAAGTTCCAAATTGTAAAGAAAGAAATATATCTATATAAAGATAGAAAAAAGTTCATTCACTCTCACACCACGCTCACACGCCACGCTCGCTCACAAACTCCCAGCATGCACCAGAGAGAGAGAGAGAGAGAGAGAGAGAGAGAGAGAGAGAGAGAGAGAGAGAGAGAGAGAGAGTGAGTGTGGAGAGGGAGAGAGAGAGAGGGAGGAGGGGTGTGGAGAGACAGAGACCGACAGAGAGAGTGTGGAAAGACAGAGGCAGAGAGAGCGTGGAGAGAGAGCGTGGAGAGAGAGCGTGGAGAGAGAGCGTGGAGAGAGAGAGTGGAGAGAGAGAGTGGAGAGAGAGAGAAAGACTTTGACTTTTAAATTGTCCTTTTATTTAGTCATTTAGATTTGACCAAATTTTTGTGAGACATAGTAGATAATGAAAAAACTATTTTCATTATCTAAAATGCCATAAATAAATAAATAATAAAAGTGTAAAAAACGAGGTAAAAAGGAAAACTATTTCACATCCCACTCTTTTTTTTTTTTTTAATTAAAACTTAAAACTCCTGCATCTACAGAGCATAAAACCTCCCCAACTGCCCATACTTCCCAAAATTCCTGCAGCCTACGAGTCATTTTTAAAAAAAAAAAATATCAATTTTGAGTCTAGCTTTAACTAGTGCAGTTAGCAGTTTTTCCGCCTCCTGAGTGCCTCCTTCCTGTATTTTTTTTTTTTTTTTTTTTTGCCAGATAGCAAGATTGGCTTGACCTATTATAAAATTTAGTAGAACGTACTTTGGTTTATATATGTAAAGACTTTCTGCCCATGTAACGCCCAACCCTCTGCACCAGGCTCTAAGTAGAGAGAGCAACCTTTGTAGTCTTCGACAATGCAAAAACAAGTGTTCATACTCGCCACAGAAGATACACTCCCTGCCCCTAGTGGGGTCGATGTGTGCCACATATCTGCTTGTGGCCACGGCCCCATGCACTATCCGCCACTGAAGATCAACTGTGCGCTTCTCGATGGGCAGTTTGTATAAGGACCTCCAGCATCCTCGTGGGGAAGAGTCCAACAGCCCTGACCAGTGTGACTCCTTCAGTCCAGTCAAAGCACCTCTGTGCACAACCTTGATGCATGTTTCGTACAGCTGATTCCCCTCTACTGCCGCTGAGATTCATAGAGGTGAAGAGGGCTGCTGGCTTTCCTCTCGCTCAGTGCTTCCCTGAAAAGGGAGGGCAGTGCAGAGACCACCTCTCCCAACAGTCTCTGCATGAGGTGGCCCGACAGTACCCCCGTCTCAGTGCACAGTTTGCTAGTCGTCTTCTATCTGTTGCCAGCCCTCAAGTTCTTAATTTTTGTGAGTCCTGCTCTCCGTAAGCGCTGTCGAAAATATGTAGATTCTAACATTTCGGACTGTATCACTGAGTTGTAGAACAATGGCTCTTCGTCTATGTTGGGAAAAAAATTTGCTCCGGTCCTGCTGATAGTCAGTACTGAAGACCAATTCAATTCAGTTCAATTCAATTTTATTTGTATAGCACTTTTTACAATAGACATTGTCTCAAAGCAGCTTTACAGAAATATCAACATGGTATACAAATATTAAAGGTGTGAATTTATTCCAACTGAGCAAGCCACTGAGTGGCGACGGTGGCAAGGAAAAACTCCCTAAGATGTTTTAAGAGGAAGAAACCTTGAGAGGAACCCGACTCAGAAGGGAACCCATCCTCATCTGGGTAACAACAGTTAGTGTGAAAAAGTTCATTACGGATTTATATGAAGTCTGTATGGCCTTAGGAGCAGCCGTAGTCCCAGCAGTCTGGAATTAGAGGAGATTTGAGCTCCATCCAGAGGCAGAAACGATCTGGATCTCTAGCATCTCCATAAATTTGGCGAAAGGAGAGAGGGAGAAAAAAGATTATTATGACTGCAAAGTAGTAGAACAGAATCTAGTCAGGGTAGGCTTGAGTAAACAAATACGTTTTAAGCCTGGACTTAAACACTGAGACTGTGTCTGAGTCCCGAACACTAATAGGAAGACATTTCCATAACTGTGGGGCTCTATAAGAGAAAGCTCTTCCCCTTGCTGTAGCCTTCACTATTCGAGGTATCGTCAAATAGCCTGCATCTTTTGATCTAAGTAGGCGTGGCGGATCATATAAAACCAAAAGGTCGCTTAGATATTGTGGCGCGAGACCGTTTAGTGCTTTATAGGTTAATAAAAGTATTTTACAGTTAATGCGAGATTTTACTGGGAGCCAATGCAGTATTGATAATATCGGTGTGATATGGTCGTATCTTCTAGTTCTAGTTAGGACTCTAGCAGCTGCATTCTGGACTAACTGGAGCTTATTTATATTCCTACTGGAACATCCAGACAGTAAAGCATTACAGTAATCTAATCTAGAGGTGACGAACGCATGAACTAGTATTTCCGCATCATGTAGTGACAATATGTTTCTTATTTTAGAAATATTTCTGAGATGAAAGAAAGCTATCCTAGTAATATTATCTACATGAGCATCAAATGATAGGCTGGAGTCAATAAAAGACCAGGCTCTCAGGACAGACTGGTAGAAAGTTGTTGTAGCTGATAGATCAATTTCCTTCAGATTTAGTACAAACAGATGTTTATTGTACACCAGATCTTCAATGCGCTGCAGTAAGGCACAGGCTGTGCCGGCCCATGCTATCCCTTCCCCATAGAGTAACCGCTGTGCTGTCTGCAGTCGGAAAGTCTTGACTCGACATGACAGGTTAATCAAACCCTGCCCCCACTCCTGCAATGGCAGGTAGAGAACAGGGGCACGAGTCCAGTGCTGTCCAGCCCAGAAAAAGTTCACAATCTTCTTCTGGATTTCCTTGATCAAAATCCCTGGGGGTTCGAGAGCAGTGAACCAATGCCAATGAGGTAATCAGGTTGTTGACCAGTACTCTCCCCCTATAGGACAACTGGGGCTGAACCCAGGTCCATTGAGACAACTTGGCACACACCTTCTCCACTACCCCCTCCCAGTTCCTGTTTTGAAAATCTGGTGTTCCTAAAAAAAAAACTCCCAGATATTTCAACCCAACTTTTCTACACTGGAGATTGCCCAGTAGTGTAGGAGGGCTTTGTTCCTGCCACTGCCCTATTAAAAGACTCTCGCATTTATCCCAGCTAATACGTGCTGAAGAAGCTCTTGTGTACATTTCTAGGCTGTGAGTCAGTGTTTGGATATCATTCTGGTTTTTTATAAAAACTGTCACATCATCTGCGTATGCTGACAAGACCAGCTTTTCCTGCGCTCCTCTCACTGACGGTCCCCGTAGTTCTGCTCTAAGGTGGCATAGCAGTGGTTCTATTGCCAGACTGTAAAGTTGGCCAGATAACAGGCACCCCTGTCTGATTCCTCTTCCCATTCTAACTGGACAGCTAAGACCCCCTCCAACCTTGAGTGTAAAAAAGGCCTCAGAATAAAAATTTTCAACCACAGTAAAAAATTTCTCCCCACAACAAAGGCTTCAAGTGCCTGAAATAGATATTCGTGATCAACCTTGTCGAAAGCTTTTTCTTGATCTAATGAAAGAAGACCTAAATCACATGAATTCAGTTTACTTAGCTCTATTACGTCTCTAACAACAAAATTGTTGTCCATTATTGTCCGGTCCGATATGCAGTATGATTGGCTTCTGTGCACTATTGTGTGCATGCACTTTTTAGTCAGTTTGCCAGGCATTTTGATAAAATTTTATAGTCACTGCAAAGAAGTGCCACAGGTCTCCAATTCCTCAAGAGTCCCAGGTCTCCTTTTTTAGGAAGCAAAGTCAAGGTCGCTCTTGTGCAACTCACTGGTAACCTTCCCGTGCAGAATGAACACTCGAAAATCTCCAGTAGATCTGCACCTAGGAGTCCCCAAAAATGCTTGTACAGCTCGTTTGGTAGTCCATCTATTCCAGGTGCTCGTCCCTGTGCGAGCTGCTGAACAGCATTGGTCACTTCTTGCATTTCAAGGTTTGCATACTGCTCTGTTCGAGAGTCAGTTTGGGCAGCTCCCTGAAAAGCTCCTCCCTGCAGGACGGATCGCAGGTCTCAGCACTGTAGAGGTCGGTGTAAAAGACCGTGGCTTCTCTCCTCATTTCAGCCGCCCCTTTTTTTTATAGTTCCATCTGTTCGTCTGAGGTACAGCGTCTGGTTTTGTGGTTTTGCCTTCCTGGAGAGGTTGAAAAACAAGGCACGAGGAGAGTCCATGTCCTTGATATTTGAAATGCTGGATCTTATTAGTGCTGTTTTGGCCTGTTCATGGAGGAAGGAACTTAAAAACGTTTTCTTTCCCTCCAGCAAACTGCTCATGTTTGGGTCATTTCTACCAATTATTTTGCTTTCTGTTAAATTTATCTCCGCCTCGAGTTCTTGTATTTTACCTTTTATTGTCTCTACTGAGTCTGCTGTGTAGTTCTGACAAAATACCTTAATTTGTGTTTTTCCCATTTCCCACCAGGAGACCAAGCTGTTAAAATCTTCTTTTGTTTTTTTTCCATTCACCCCAAAAAACCTTAACATTTCCGCAGAAACCCTCATCCTGAAACAGTTTTGTGTTGAAATGCCAATATGATTTATACTTTTTAGTGACAGACATCAATAGGTCTACAGTAATTAAATGGTGATCTGAAAGACCAGAGGGGCTCATGACTGCTTTATAGAATTTATTTCCGTTTGTTCTGGTGTCCAGTCTTGCTGCAGTGATCTTCGTGTTAGTAATTTTGACCCAAGTGTATTGTTTGATTCCCTGGTTTCTCTTCCTTCAAATGTCAACCAAGCCACACTGTCTGATAAGCCCCTCAAGTACCTTAGCAGACTGTGTGTGTGGTTCGTCCCCAATCCTGTCTAGGGTAAAATCTGTGGTACAGTTCCAATCCCCTCCCAATACTACTAGGGGATTTCTTCCACTTTGTTGTATTGCATTTTTTAGTGTTGGCTCAAATTTAGCCTATTACCCAAAAACATTTAAAATTCAACTTAGAAGCCAATACTCACATCTGCCTCTGAGCCCAGTTGGAGATAGAAAAAATACACCAGCCGTGAGTGAGAAGAAGCAAGGGTCCAGCTTTATTGTTCCATTCCACCACACGAGATCCACACCGATGAGAATTCTCAGAGGTGATCCCAATACCCTGAGCTTAAGCTGGAGTATTTATACTGTACTTACACAGTAAATAACCCATATGTATCAAGAAGACTATGATCTCACTACCAATAGGGTTAAAAAAAGAGCTCATTTACCTTACTCTTATGTTCCAGAAAAGGGCTATTTCACTTACACATAGAATTGAAAGCAAGGGTTTTAATTTACACATAAAACCAGAACCCAGGGATTTCTAATAACCCAGAATATCAAAAACCAGAGTTTTGAATTACCCAGAGAATCAGAAACCAGAGTTTTGAATTACCCAGAGAATCAGAAACCAGAGTTTTGAATTACCCAGAGAATCAGAAACCAGAGTTTTGAATTACCCAGAGAATCAGAAAGTGGACAAGACTAAACAATCTAGAGGGACCTTGGTCTTATTATCTCGAGGGGGGCAGCTTGACTCAGCCACCCTTATAAATGGTTCTCTTTGAAAGCTCCTCATGGTTCTCTTAAAATTAAGGCCTTCCTTGCGAGCCTGCATTTCTAGTTTATAATTTATTTTCATATTAGCTCTATATCTCTATTTTATATATATTTATACTACTTGAAAACACGGTTTACTGTACTTCCTACTTCATAATATCATTATATTACCCTTCTACTGTCCCACATATCCTATTATTCTGTTTTTTATAAAGAGTATATATATTATTATTATAAGATATTACCCTTATAATATCTTAATATTACTTTTTATTATTCTTATAAAGTTATAATAGTATGTTTGTGTGTGTGTGTGTGTGTGTGTGTGTGTGTGTGTGTGTGTGTGTGTTAGCACTCCTCAGCTCGTATCCTTCTTTTTGAATTTTTGACTACTACACCATAGTGTATTACTCTTAAAGATCTAAGTTCTTCAAAGTGTGAATCCATCCAATTCAATATCAGTCAATATCCGCCTCACACCACTTCTGTGTGTCTTGGTGCCCATCTTTTCTTCTTCTCCCCTTTGCTGGATGCTAAGTCTCCCTTATGTTTATTTTATGACATTTTTTATCCACAACATTTGTTTCTTGAAACGTTGTGCTCTCTCACTGCCTTTGTTGGGGGCATAAACATTTATAAAAATGCACTCTGTTCCCTTTATTTCCGCCTGCACCATTAAAACCCTACCCTGCTCCAGTTATGCGTGTGTTGGTTTCCCCTAATGTTCTGTTAAAAAGTATTGCTACCCCAGCACTGACATTTGTTCCATGGCTCTGGAAAATTTTCTCTTCCCACCACATTGCCCACTCTATCTCATTTTCCTAGTTACTATGAGTCTCTTGTAAAAAAAAATATATATCCATGTTTTTTTGTTTTATCAGTTCTCCAACTGCTGCTCTTTTGTTCCTATCCCTACCACCATTGATGCTTAAGGAGCCTATTTTTAATTTCTCCATTTGAGGGATTAAACACGAAAAGGGAAAACACTAAAGACAGCAGTGCAGAAAAAGGAAAACATCCAGTGTAACGCCTTCATTTTTTCTTTCTTTTGGCCGAAGATTTCTGTAATCTAGCTAGAAGACTTTTTATCTCTTCCTTTGGTCTAGCTCCTCGTAACTTGCTGTATGTTGTAACTTTACTGCTGAAGCAATCAATTTTTCAGTATCCGGAAAAAATTCCTTGACCTCAACTGGTCTGCCAAATGTGTCATTTTATGATTGATTTTAGATACAGTCAGAATGGGAGAAGGAAATGTCAGCTGTTTAACTTTGTACTAGGACAAGAAAATGTCAATTTATCTTAGCAGAAGAAACAAAGTAGAAAAGTCATTAGATTGTGATGCAAACACGGTTTTTGTTAGTATGGTAAAGGCCAGATTAAATATCGACTTGTTGAGGAGTTCACACGTATAGATGTTTTATGTTCAGTAGTGGAGAATGCTCTTATTTTCGGGACTGTGTTGGGTTAAATCATGTTTATGCTTGTATTTTTCTTTATTTATTTTTCTTTTATCTTTTACTTTACTTTCTTCTGTATTTTTGGAAACAGAGCATCAAGCTGTAAATAACCCTATTTTGATTGAATAAAGAGGTATTGAATCTCCCTCACGTTCTCTCTCTGCGCATGCGCAGTGGAAGAGTGAGTGTAGGGTGTAGAGCGCGTGAGAGTGGTTTGGCGTCTTGCCAAAGTTTTTTCACGAGTTTGTCCTTTTTTCTTTTCTTTCATTTAATTTATTAAATGTCTAGTTATTAATATAGCGGTGGTTGGTGAAAGTTGAGGGTGGGAGAGAGTGAGCAGGACGCCATGGCCTCCGAGGCCAGAGACGAGACGCTGTCTCTCCGCCATGGTGTCAGGTGTATACCGGTGAATGGAGAACAGGTGGAGGAGGTTCTGCTGACAGTGGGAGAGCAGGTCGGGTGTGAGAACATCTACTCCGCCTCCCGAATGAACAAAGCGGTGGTAATTTTCCTAAAGAAAGAAATATTCTCCAACACGCTGTGTAAAAGTGGAATATGGCTAAGAGGTGTCATGCTACATGTAACCCCTCTTTCTGCCCCTGCAATGTTTATCTTTAACATCCCCCTCTTCATTAAAGACGAGCTGATCATGAAGGAGCTGGCCCGCTTCGGAAAGTTCGCCGGCCCCATGACGGATAACCCGCTCGGCTGTAAGAACTCCGCGGTGAAACACGTCCTGTCTTTCCGGAGACAGGTTTATATGTTTATTAACAACTGTGGCCAAACACTGGATATAAACTTCAAGTGTAAACACGGTGACGGCAGCTACACCGTCTTCGCCACCACCGAACGTCCGAGATGTTTCGGGTCTGGGGAGATCGGACACAAACGGCTGAGCTGCTGACGCAGAGCGGTGCAACCGGGGAGCTCCGGGGGAGACACGGCCGGGGTACAGCAGCAGCGCGGAGACAGCCAGCGGGGTGACACCGGAGAACAGGAGCCTGGGGCAGATGGGGGTAACGATATACAGAGGTCACAGCAGGATGAGGTCAGTGACGGACACACGACCACTGAAATTATCACAGGACCCAGTGATAGCACTGACACCCGTGTCCATGATAGTAATGAAACCAACACTGCAGGCAGAGTCCATAACAAACCCTACACCGCTATCATGGCAGAGACCGTGATTCTGCACGACAGCAACAGAAGAACCCACAGGACAAGAACATTGAGAACAATAAGGGTGAACTGGAAACTACAAGGGGGGTCGAACAGCCAGAACATTTTTACACAACAGAACAGATAAACTGGTTCTTGGAGCAGACTTTAGGACAAAGTGGGGTCGTACGAAAAAACTACTTCCCGGACAGAGAAAAATTCATAAAAATCGGTTAAGCATACAACAACAGGTGAGAATCTGAAGTGCTGTCACCAAAGAGACGTTTCAGACTGAGGATATGGGCAGCAGACGCAAGGAGAGAGGAGGAGAGTGAAGCAGGATCGGGTAAACTGCCTACTTCCACTCTTTCAGAACAACCTGAAGAACTGTACACCACAGAACAGTTAAACTGGTTTCTTGAACTAACAAAAAGAAAACGTGACGTCTTGCTGACAAATTATTTCTCGCACAGAAAAAAATTAATTAAATCAGCACAAAAGAGCAATAACAAGTGAAAACCTGGGTATGTTGTCACCACGGAGACGGTCCAGACTGAGGAAATGGACATTAGTCGCACAAAGTGCCTTAACATAGACTTCTTGCACACTATATGACCACAATGGACTAATAGTAAATTTGAAAAGTTTTTGAGGTGTGGGTGGAGTGGTGGAGGGGGTTCTTTTCTTCTTCCTTTTTTTCCTCTTCTTTTCTTAAACGGAAAATGTAAATATAAAACAAAATTGGATACAATAGGGGTGTCTTAAAAGTCAAAAAAGTCTCTCTCTCTCCACACACACACACACACACACACACACACACACACACACTCTCTCCCTCTCTCCCTCTCTCCACACACACACACACACACACACACTCTCTCCCTCTCTCCACACACACACACACACTCTCTCTCTCTCTCTCTCTCTCTCTCTCTCTCTCTCTCTCTCTCTCTCTCTCTCTCTCTCTCTCCACTGTCTCTCTCTCTTTCCACTCTCTCTCCCTCTCTACAACTCACGTTAAAACAAATGGTTATGTGAAATGTAATTTTCCATTGAATTTACCCAAATATGTAGCAAGCATGACATTTATTCAGCTGCATTTTTGGGAGGTACCTACATAAGGTACCACGCTACAGAGTCACGCTCTCATGCGCTCTCTCGCTCTCTCTCTCTCACACACACACTGACAGTGATTTAACATTTTAACCTTTTAAATATTACAAGGTTTTATGGCACAAAGCTTTAATTATTAATTGTTTAGTATTTTAAAATCAATCATAGTCTGCACTGTAGTACCGTGTAACTTCTAGAGTTTAAAACTGGCTTTGTCGAGTCAACATCAAAGTTCATCCATGGCTTTTAAACTTCTATATATCATTGTTTTTACAATAGAAAAGTCAGTGAAAAAATGGAATTGAAAAGAACAACAACAAAACGAGACAGTGATTTTCCCCCCCAAATCCTCAAATGTCCAGTTTCTGTGAGCCTCTGCCCATGACAGCCTCAGATTCCTGATCTTGGTTGATGTTTTGTGCATGCTGAGATGTTTTTCTGTTCACCACTGTCTTAAAGAGTGACTAAATTAGTTATCATATCCTTTCTTGCAGCTTAAACTAATCTGACAATTTTCCATTGATTTCTCTCATCAAAAAGGAGCTTCCATCCACAGAACTGTTGCTTATGCAATGTTTTTTTCTCTCTTCATCACTCTGTGATATCACACTTATTCTTCATCCTGATGTTTGATGTGAACGTTATCTGAAGCTCTTGACCTGTATCTGATTTTATGTATTGTGCTGCTGCCATAGGCGTTCCTATTAAAGTGGACGGTAAATGTAAATACTCAAACATGCGGTTTTCATTATGCACTGATTTGATTTTGGAATACTTTGCATGTACAACAGAGTTTTTCATCAAGTATTTTTAAGTCTGAAGTTTTCTTTAACACTGCTGCTGTACACCCCTCCAGAACTATTGGAACAGCATTTATTGTTCCTGTAGACTGATGACATTTAGGTTTGAGATCAAACGTGAATATGAGAGAACTTAATATTTTAGCTTTTGTTTCCTGGTATCAACATCTGGATGTGTTCAACAACCTAAAACATTCCAGTCGTTTCTGATGGGACTGTAGATTAAAAGTGTATTTGACGTAAAAGTAACATAAGTTATTTGCTGCAGAAATCCCACCACACCACAGCCACTTACTGTATATACAATGTAGCTACTGGAGCAGACTGTGGTCTGAACAAAAAGTGAAGGTCCATCCCAAAATGTTATTAATATTATTATCCATTCATCCATTTTCTATAGCGCTTTTCCTTACTGGGTCGCCGGGAACCTGGAGCCAATCCCAGGGAGCGTGGAGCACAAGGCGGGGTACACCCTGGACAGGGTGCCAGTCCATCACAGGGCACACTCACACACCCATTCATATATTTGGACATGCCAATCCGCCTACCACGCATGTGTTTGAACTGGGGGAGGAAACCAGAGTACCTGGAGGAAACTCCTGCAGCACTGAATCATCCCCCAACCCTGGAAGTGTGAGGCAAATGTGCTAAAAGTCCCTTATTATTATTGTTATTATTTTTGCTGCTGTTATAATTATTATCCATCCATCCATCCATCCATCTTCTACCACTTACTCCTTTTCAGGGTTGCGGGGAATCCTGGAGCCTATCCCAGGACCATCGGGCACAAGGCAGGGTACACCTTGGACAGGGTGCCAATCCATCGCAGGGTACACAATCACACACCCATTCATATACTACGGACACTTTACACAAGTCAATCAGCCTACCATGCATGTGTTTGGAAACTGGGGTACCCGGAGGAAACCCCCGCCGCACGGGGAGAACATGCAAACTCCACACACACATGGCCCCGGTGGGACTCGAACCCCAGATCCTGGATGTGTGATGCGAACGTGCTACGCTGTTGTTGTTATAATTGTTATAATTATTATTGTTGTTGTTGTTGTTGTTGTTGTTATTGTTGTTATTACTATTGTTTTTATTAATAATAATATTGTTATTGTTATCGTTATTAATATCGATAATTATTATTAAGAACAATAACAATATGATTAACAATATTATTAATAATAACAATCACAATAATACCAATAATAACTAATAATAAAAATAATTAAAATAATTTTAAAAAACAGTAATAACAAATTAGTGATAATTATCGCTATTTTTTATTATTGTTACTGTTATTATTATTATTATTATTATTATTATTATTATTATTATTAGTATTATTATTATTAGTATTATTACTATTGTTTTTATTGTTTTTTAGTATTATTGTTATTAATATCGATAACAATAACATTTATTATGAACAATATTATTATTATTATTAACAACAACAACAATTAAAATAATTTTAAAAAACAGTAATAATAAAATTATAATAATAGCGACAATAATTATCGCTTTTTTATTATTGTTACTGTTATTACTGTTATTATTGTTATTATTGTTGTTATTATTGTTGTTGTGGTGGTGGTGGTTGTTGTTGTTATAATTTGGAAAGTTAAGCCCTAAGTCACTTGAAACAACCAACCAGCCATTTCCTAATAAAACTTCATATTAATGAATATGACAGTTGGTGCTCACACCAAATACTGACTGGCTTTATTTTTTCACAGAAAACTACAATTTAAAGTTGTTGTTTGTTTTACTTTTTTATGGATATTAAAAATATAATACATCTTGGAAAAAGTATGTAAGTTGTACACAGGCGAGCGTACGAGCTTACACATGCATACACAAGCTGGAATGTTATATGGTGACGAAATGGTTAACAGAGAAATCTGTCTTTATGCTCCTCCTCTTTCTCTCTCACATACAAAGTCAGAACGCCACTCCTCATTTCGGAGATAACGAACCTCAAGGTTAAGTAAAAGTCTCACGCTCTTCGTTTTGAGTTCAAGAAAATGGCCGAGGTCAGAATTTTACTAGATCGGTTAATCTGTCTAGTGTGTCTGGATCCCCTGACGGTTCCAGTAACGACCGACTGTGGTCACAATTTCTGTATGACCTGTATTAATGAATACTGGGATCAGGAGGATCAGAGGGGAGTGTATAGCTGTCCTGAGTGCACAGTCAAGTTCACTCCGAGGCCTAATTTACGAAAAAACATTTTGCTGACTGAAGTGAGTGATTCAGTGAAGAAGACTGTCCAGGGTGCTTCTCCTGCTCACCGTTACGCTGGACTCAGGGTAAAGCAACTCACGTTTTAATACAGCAAGTCATAATAATAATCACTTTCTGAACTTCTGTGAACTTTAAAACACCCGACATCCAGTCTTTTAATAAGAACTTTAACCCTTTATCTGCACTTAATATTCACCCGCTGAGCTCATAATCTCATAATGCATACATAATGTAATGTAATGTATTTTCCTCAGAGAAAGGTAAAGGAGGAACAGATGAAATTCGAGGGGAGAATCCAGGAGAAGCAGGAGAAGGTGCAGGAGCTGAGACAGGCTGTGGACACTGTAAAGGTGAGCAGAGAGCAGTGACAGAGACAGAGCTGCTCTTAGAAACATACACAACATGGACAACGAGTCATTTAGAGGCCCAGTAAGAGACGGAATGATAGATGAGCGCGCGCGCTTGTGCGTGTGTGTTTCTGAGTCTCTGCACTCTCCTGATCACATTTACCTCAGCGAGGAATGTTTTCTGATTGGCCAGTTCAGATTTGAGCGGGATAATCACTCTGGGGAAGTGGGGGCTTGGGGGGAGGTTAGACCTGCAGGAGGTGAAATTTAAAGCATTGCATTTTTTTTTTTTAACGAATCATTAGTGACTAGTTTAATTTTACTCACCATTTTATTTGTGAAAGCATATCGACAATATTAATTAAAGTAAGATTTACTCTAAGGGGGGTTTATTACATTGTTTAAATTTGGGAGGGAAAGTTGGTTTATGGCAATTGGAGAATGAGTATGGCTGTGAGTATATAAAATACACCTAGCTTTTAAATCTTTGCCCGTAAATTACTGTATATTAGTCATTTACAGGTAAACAAATGCTACTTTTTAAAAATAGTTTGCTATTTTTTCTATTTACAAAGAGTCTTTCAAAAAATATATATATTTTAATCTGCTTATGATATGTCATATAAAGCTACACATTTCAGCCTTTTTAACCAGTGAAGGAACAGAGATATTCAATTTAATGTGTCAGCAGGTAGTCTGGATTTAGTCCCCTCCCCTCGCTCAGCCACTGTGCTGCTGCTTGTACTCGTATGGGCGGGGTTTAGAGAGAGAGGTGTGTCTGAAACACATGTATGGGCGGGGTTTAGAAAGAGGGGTCATTCGGTTTGCACATCATTAATGCTTTACACAGCGAATGGAATCTTCTAGTTTAAACAATACGGCGATTCTTTTAAGCAACACGTTAACATTTTTACCTCATAAGGATATTTATTTAGAAGTCATGTAATACAATTCTTTTTAAACAGCTCTTTTAATTATTTTTACATCCTAAAGGTTAATGTTTAGAATCAGTGTAATACGCTCGATTCTTTTTTTCATTTATTTCACAAAACAAATATTCTACTCATATATGTACACATTCCAAACATCATGCTTTTTCTAACAATGACTACGTTTACATGGACAGCAGTAATCTAATTAATCCTTATTCTAATCTATAATCTAATTAATCCTAATTAACCTTAATCTGAGTACGATAATAATGTGATTAAGGTGTTTACAGGAGTCGCTTTTAGAATACTCCTATCATGTTCCTGTTTTACATGTTTTAGAACATAATTAGATTAACAGCCCGCGTCATTACGTCCCTCCAGAATTTCACGCATCAACATACAGTTCGTCTTCGTTATGGTAAAGTATACAGATTTGGGTGTTTTGTTTTTTTTACAAACACTTTAAGTGCAGTTAATTATTTGTCATGCTATACATGCTAATAGACAACTGCTTGAAGCGGTGGGTGTGTCCCAAATCGCGTATGTATTTTTCCCCACTACAGGCCTATAGTAGGAAAGTATGCGATTTGGGACACAGCTGAACTCTCTCGTTCGCCGTAAAACGTAAAACTGCCGTGTGTGATCATGTCTTGTCGCAAAATGCAGTGAAAACTTGATAAACGACGTTCATAATGTGAGTAAGGTGTTTACATGTCACTACTACACGTCCATAATGCGACTAAAACAGGAGTACTCCACCTGTCTTAATTAGATTATTGCTTACTTCGGTTACGACCTTAATTAGATTAAGGTAAGTAAAAATTGCTGTTTACATGGTAGTTTCTTAATTAGAGTATGGTCTTAATCGGATTAAGAGTAGATGTAAGTGTGCATGTAAATGCAGCTAATGTGTTTACACAAATGAAATAACCCCACACAGTAACACGAACACATGCCCAATATTAAACATTGATGTGCTTTTCAGATGTATTTCACCCCCCAAAAACCAGACTCTAACATAAACACCTTTTTTGGGAGGGGGTCTACTCCCCCACACACCCCTCTCCACCACAGCCCAGACACAGGAGCCAGATCGACCCACTGATACTGTCATTAGGGTTACCCCCACCCTTGGTCATAAATTAAGTGTACCTACAGAAACTTCGGCGGTCAATCTGGCTCCTTTGTGTCTGGGGGTGTTGTGGAGAGGTGTGTGTTGGGGGGGAATAGTCCCCCTCCCAACGAAAATTGTTTATGTTAATGAGTTTGGTTTTTGGTGGGGTGAAATACGTCTGAAAAGAAATAATGTGTTTAATATGGGGATGTGTTTGTGTTACTGTGTGGTGTTATTTCGTTTGTGTAAACACATTGTTAGAAAAACATGATGTTTGAATGTGTACATATATGAGTAGAATATTTGTTTTTTGAAATAAATGAAAACAATTGTTGATTATGTTTTTTAGGGATCCCGTTTTACCTTTGAATAAAAAGTTTAGGAGTTAAAGTGTCTTTAAAAAAAAAAGAAAAAAAAGAATCTGTTTAAAATAATCGTTTGTATTACATACATTCTAAACACAAACCTTTAGGATGTAAAAATGATCAAAAGAGCTGTTTAAAAAGAATAGCGCATATTACATGACTTCTAAACAAAGATCCTTACGAGGTAAAAATGTTAAAGTGTTGGCTAAAAGATGTTTAAACTAGGAGATAAGTTTTTTCCAGAGTTGTCTTCCAGTCGCTGTGTTAAGCAGTAATGAAGTTAAACTGAGACACCTCACTCTCGCTAAACCCCGCCCACACATACGTGTTATCAGACACGCCTCTTTAGACTTTGATTGACAGTTTGACAGAAAGTGTATGATATAACTACTGTTGTAGTGTTTGTTTTTTAATAACACCTGGAGAAAAGGTGGCCCATGTCAATGTCCTCACAAGTGTACAAATGCGCGTGTGTGTGTGTCTCCTGACAGCTCAGTGCACAGACAGCAGTGGAGGACAATGAGAGGCTCTTAATTGAGATGATCAGCTCCATGGAGAAGATGTACTCAGAGGTGATGGAGCTGATCATAGCTCAGGAGAAGAATGAACTGAGTCGAGCTGAACGACTCCTGGAGCAGGAGATCACTGACCTTCAGAGGAGAGTCACTGAGCTGGAGCAGCTTTCACAGATAGATGATCACCTCCACTTCCTCCAGGTAACACTCACTGTCTCATATACACACACACACCTCTGTCGGTTTAATCACACGTATATTTCTCCACCTTTATCCTTCTCCATGATGTTTTTCTTTCTCTCTGTAGAGTTTCCAGTCTCTCCATTTCTCTTCTGGATGCGATTACTCATGCAGGATCACTGCCAATCAAGATCTCTCATTTGATGGAGTGAGGAAATCTCTCTGTGATCTGAAAAAGAGAATTGAGGAAGTCTGCCAGGAAGAATTCACCAAAATCCCTCAACATGGTGAGAGAAATTGTCCTACTGGGAAATCTTTACTTTCTCTGCAGCAAAGAGAGACATCAAATTTCCCAAAAACACGCAGAAATGATTTCCTATGGGAACGTCCTGTAATTTCTGCCCTCTACTGGAAATATGATTTTATACAGTTACACTTTTTATTCATGTCTTTATAGTGTAAATGCTTCTGTTTTATTTTCAGTTTTTCTACTATGAATAAAGCACAGAGGACACATACATTTATTCACACATTCCTACAAAGAGAGAGGGACAGAGAGAGTTTATAAGTCATATGAATAACATTTATTCAGTCATAACATTTATTCTGTAGTCATTAGTTACCAAAGCAGCTCTCTGCTCGTGCTCATGTTATTAATAAAGTTTATTTCTCCGTCATTCAGAAGGAAAAAATCTCATTTAAATCCCACACCTAGAGAATGTGTTTTCTAAAATAAAACACCGATTAAACATCAGATATAAATTTTATCACTTTAAACCAGATTTGTCAAACTCAAGGCCCGCGGGCCACATCCGACCCGCCGTACAATTATATCCGGCCCGCGAGATCATTTTATGAAGCGCCAGTAACACAGAAACTACAAATCCCATAATGCAGCGCAACAGGCTACCTGCCATGATTCCCGCGTCCATTGCGTCAGATCGATCAAGCATCTGCTGGCGTATAAAACCCTAATTTCAAGTTAAGCTAGCCCTTAACAATGGCCAAGAGAAAAGTTGATTCTGAAAACAGAGCCTTTCAAAACTGGTGGGAGGCTGGGTACATGTTTACCGACATTGCCGGTAAACCTGTGTGTCTTCTTTGTGGAGCTAATGTGGCTGTAATTAAGGAATATAATCTAAAACGGCAGTATGAGACAAAATATCAGTTGAAAAGTTGGAAAAACATGAATGCAGAGCAGAAGCTACAGAAGGTCAAAGAGTTGAAGAGGAATTTGACATCACAGCAGACGTTTTTCACCAAGGCAGAGGAGATAAGCAAATCAGCCAGGCCATTTACGAGGGAGAGCTTCTGAAGAGCTGCATGATGAAAGTGTGTGACGTCTTCTATCCAGACAAAATGCAGGTGTTTGCAAATGTAAGCCTTAGCAGAAATACGGTTGCTGATCGGGTTTGTGAGATGGCCACTGATCTGAGAACACAGTTGATTGAAAGAGGCAAAGACTTTGTTGCATACTCCCTTGCTGTGGATGAAAGTACTGACATGACTGATACTGCATGGCTGGCCATCTTCATTCGTGGAGTGGGCTCCAGTTTGTGCGTTCCAGAGGAAATATTGGACATTAAATCGATGCATGGAACAACGACAGGAAAAGACATTTTTGAAAACGTAGGTTACATTGTTTTAGTCTGTTCAATAAAAGTTTATCAGTTTATCCTGTTCGGCCCGCGACATAAAGTGTGATTTGAGTTTTGGCCCCCTGTGCGATTGAGTTTGACACCCCTGCTTTAAACTGTTTCCGTATTTTACACCACCTGGTTTTTCCTTCTCCATTTTGTTTCTGTGTCTCCACAGCTGCAGCAGTTCAGATCATTTTACCTTCAGAACCAAAGAGCAGAGAAGATTTTCTGCAGTGTACGTGTAAAACACACAAATACACACGCATACACAACACACAAGCATAGACACAGAAACAGAGACACACAAATACATAATGAAACATACACAAACAAACACACTCACACACACTGTCTCACTCTCCACATAAATATATCCTGTGATTAATATCTAACATGTTCACCTTTGTCATGTGTTTAGATTTCTGTGATCTGACTCTGGATCCCAACTCAGCATATTATCACCTCATTCTGTCTGAGACGAACAGAGAAGTGATGTACAGTGAGAGAAGGCAGAACTACTCTGATCTTTCAGAGAGATTTGACAAGAGGCCTCAGGTGTTGAGTAAGGAGAGTGTGGGTGGACGCTGTTACTGGGAGGTGGAGAGGCGCCGTGATGGTGTGGACATATCAGTGTCATATAAAGACATCAGCAGGAAAGGAAGGGGTAATGAGTGTAAGTTTGGAGGCAACAATCAGTCCTGGAGTCTGCAGTGTTCTGGTTTATATTCCCTCACTTTCTTTCACAACAACATTGAGACTGATCTCGGAGTTCCAGCACCCTCCAGAATAGGAGTGTATCTGGATCACATTGCAGGAACTCTGTCCTTCTACAGCGTCTCTGACCCGATGACGCTCCTCCACAGAGTCTGCACCACATTCACGCAGCCTCTATACGCTGGTATCGGGCTCCACTATTTGTTTGATACTGTGAGATTTTGTGATCCATAAGTATGTGTGTAATGTTTTATGTATAATTCCACGCGTTTCCGTTCTACACACGTTTCTGATTTAAACACTTAAACACACACACACACACACACACATAAATTCACACACAAAACATACACGCACAAACGCACACACAAGCACAGACATGCACAAACACACAGACACAAAAAACAAAAACTCAGACACACAAACACGCATACACACACACTCAGACACGCACACAAAAGCATAGACACACAAAAACAAAGAAACACACACATGAACACAAGCGCACTCACAAACACAAAAACATGCACACACACACACACACACACACTGTCTCACTCTCCACATCAATATCATATAAATATATATAAGCTCCTCCACAGAAATCACACCACATTCAATCTGCCTCTATACGCTGGGTTTATGCTCGACTGTTATGGATCAACTCTTGAGATTGTGATCCAAAATAAACTGGTGGTGTTTTTTTACTTTTCATATGTTAATATGTTCATACTTTTCATTGTTTCTGAATATATGTTGTATTAAAAATAATACAGTTGAGTTGAGTATGATTCTTTTCATTTCAAATGTCCATCTGCACTGCATCCAGTCTAGCATACATGCACCAAGCATAAAATATCATTAAAATATTAAATCCTTTATGTTTGAGCTTCTTATCTAAAATGGCGTTTGTAGATCATTTTTTTTATATAACAAGCCATTATAAATATCACATGACTAAAAAGTTTACAGTGTTTGTTTCATCCCAATAAACTGTATAAATGTTTTCTTCACTGTCCATCGCTCTGCATTGCAGATTAATCCACTATATT
>NC_030417.2:9111621-9144121 GCF_001660625.3 Ictalurus punctatus
TTTCTCCATAAAAAGCACTTAAATGTGTGAATGTCTTTCAGTGGGTTCAAGGCTCACTTTTTGTTAGGTGACAGGGGAGGGGAGTCACCTGCACCAGATTTCTATTTTGCACCTTTTTCCTTTTATTTACTTCGTGTTAAATTAGAGGAGGAGCCAGTGTTGTACTTGCTCAGGTCTTGTTTTTGTTGTTAAATTAATCATTTAAAAAGATTAATACAGGTCAGCAGGCTGCAATATATATTTTATTACTTGGAATGTCAAGTCCTTAAATCACCTTGTCAAACATAGAAAAGTACCTTTACATGAAACAAATTAAAGTGGGGCTTGCCTTCCTACTGGACACCATTTATGTAAAACAGATCATTTTAGATTCTAAAGCAAGTGGGTAGGTCAGTTGTATCACTCTAATTTTAATTCTAAATCTAGGGACACAGCAATTCTTATTGATTAAAAATACCCCATTCAAGGCTTCAATGGTCGAGGCAGATCTCGGGGTCACTAAGTCATAGTAGTCAGTAATCTTTATGTATGCACCAAATTATTATGATAGCATAATTATGATAGCATGATTTTTACAAACGATTTCTCTAGCGTTAACGTCATTAACAAATAACTGGCTATCGCTAACATTACATGGAGCATAACATTAGCTGGTTTCACGGCCACAATGCCAGCTGCCTCAAACAAAACATAATATAGGGGGTCTTTCAGGTGCTTTGCCAAATTCGAGGTGTTTCATCGCTTTGAAATTAATGATAGCATCGGTTACACACCGAATTCAGAGCATCAATTATATTTGTTGTCATTCGCCTCAAATTTTCCATATTTCAAACCACCTTTCCTCTTAACAAGTCAGGGCGAAGCTAAAGTTGTCATCTTCTGTAGTTTTTCCTGTGTGCTTGTAGGCATTCCTTTTTTTTTAGCACTTCTGGACTGACTAAAACTCTTACGCATATTTGCTGACACCATCAGTCACGAAAGAATTGCAACCTTGGTACATTCATTACCAATGATACTGCAGAAAAACAAGTACCATCACATTTTAAGAATGTTGATACCGACTTGGTACCGAAGTATCGGTTCTCGTGACATCCCTAATGTGCAAGTACCAAAAAATGTCCGGTTAAAACAAATTATGTCCGATTGAAGAGGAGATATATTCATGCACCACTCACAGACCACTCTTTATGAACATTCTTTATTCTTCACATCTTGATGGGTAAATGTAGATATGTATGGTGCAGAAACTGGGAAACCCCAGTCGAGGAATGGCAGTGGATCCTGATGTAAAGGCTAGAATTTTCTCCAAGGTAAGCGGTGGAGAGGTTCCCTCTGGGGTAAAAAATAAACACAAAATGTACTGTAGAATTATAATTGAAGTTAAATTAATGGGTACATGCATTTTCTCACTGATTACGTACAGGATTTCACAAAAAGCAAAGATTGTATAATACCTAACCTTTGACCTATGATTATATAAGTAAATCCACACAACTAGAGGAAAATCACTACACTATTACAAATAGGACCTGGATTAATTCATAAATAAAGTACGAATGACAGACAATTACTTTAGTTAATATTTTAAAATAGAAATGTGATTTGTGTTTGAGCTTTCAAAAAAGTGTACCGCTTAAGGCATGAGCTTGATGTTTTCTGTGGACATTCTAAAGCACTTAACTTGTCTTACTGTACTGAGCTGATGAGCACATAATATAAATGCAGCTGAGAAAACAAGTTGCGTTTATAAGCACATCAGTTTGCCTACACATGCAATGTGTTCTACACTACCTGTCTACCATCATCTCCATTCTCTGATACCACCAGCAAAGGGTCAAGTTATGCATTGATACAATCCCTAATCTCAGTCAGATGTGTTCAAAAATTATTTTGTGAAGACATTTTTTTACTTGACCTATCTATGTTTATGTTTCTGTCTGTGACAATGAGCCAAATGTAGGATTTTTTTTAAGATGCGGTTTTTGCTTTTTGGTTTCCATACTGACACCTATCAGTGGGGATGTAGCATCACCCTATGTAAATTAATATGCTTATGAAATGACGCTAACTTAACGCCTGGCGGCAATTAGAAAACATTGTTTATAACTTAAAACAGTGTGATGATACACATGAATAATGACATATGGCTTTCCATAGAAGACACTAAAAATAAGACTGGGTTCTTAATTAGTACAGTTTTAAAACTAACAAATGAATTCCCCCAGATCTTAGTAGCAATGATTTTGCACATTTTGTCAGTCAGAAAATAGAAGCTATTTTAGAAGTCTACTGGGTTCCAACATAACTCGATTTTCTCCAAGTTACTGTACACTTACAATTATTATCAGCAATCTTTAGTAAACACTGAAAATTCATGACTTGGCTTGGGCCATCTCAGGTTGTTATACAAGCAATATTTAAAAGCAAACATGCATCCATTCCTCAGAATCTACTGCTGTGCATTCATGCCAGTTTCCTGCTTTTGAACAATTATGAACACAGAAGCTAGTGGAGTAAGCACACACCCTTATGGAGAACCTGAGTAAGTGACAGACACACAGTGACAGATTCCCGAAGAAAACCTGAATCAGGCAAAAATGCTGATAAGAAAGCCATCATACCGTCAGGATCTTGAAGCAATATGCTGACTGAATTTTGGCCTTCATAGCCTGGCTGTCCTTCTGAGAGACCACTGTCCTCTGCAGGCGCTCCCTCTGCCTGGTATGCTCTTGCACGTCCCCCGCCTTCACTCCAACTCTCACCTAGTGCAGTCATCACACTCAGTCAGGTATAAGTACACTGTGTGTGTGTTTTTGTGTCAGTGTATGTGTGTGTGTATTTTATATATATATATATATATATATATATATATATATATATATATATATATATATATATATATATATATGTATATGTATGTGTGTGTGTGTGTGTGTGTGTGTGTGTGTGTTAATCTCACATGTGCTTCCTGGGTGTAGCTTTTGTGGAGTTTTGTGAAGTTCTCCTTCAGCTTCTTCGGATGCTGGGTGAAGCTTGAGCAGTTTTGGATGTCTGCCTTCATCCTCTTCACCAGAGTGTTCATCTTTTTGACCTGAGGAAAGACATTACAATTTAACCACCGGTGCCAATGTTGTAGTGTTTATTATCTGTATCACCAATAAAATTAGTAATAAATACATGCTGAACCCTGGCACTGCAATACTGAGTCATTCAATCTGGACGTTTGTCAAAACACAATTAAATAGGAACTATCGTGCAGGTGACGTGGAATGAAACTTTTTTCTTAAATTTTCCCCTCTTTAGGACTCAGTTCCTAGTTTCGAAGTCCTTTATATTTGCTTTTGGTTGCATGTATTACTTTTCAAACAGTGTCTGTGAGGCATAGTTGCTAGTTCCCCAATGAGCAATGAGTGGCATGTCCGCTTGTCTTAGTAACTATTATTAATCATAAACAAAGCATATTGTGGTGAAGCAAACCCTCTGCCTCTCTGTACACAGCTCTTTTTCTTTCATTTCCAGCTTCTGCTTCAGTTCTTGCATGGTCTTGTTCTTGCTCTTGATCTCCTCCACCTCAGCCTCGAGCTAAAATAAAAACAAAAGGCAAAAGTTTGTACACCTTTCCCCTTTAAAACTTGTATTTAATTTTAACTTAAGTTACTTTGTTAGGCTTTAATTGACGCATTACTCAATTCTAGCCTTCCAGTGTCTGACAATGTAGATGCTGTATAAAATCCTATATACTGTCATACTGTTACACTCCTCACATTTTTAAACATCTGTTTTTTCTCTTGAATACTGTTCTGCAGTTGCTTGATTTCGGTTTTAGCAGACTTCGTCACCTCCTGCAGCATCTTGTCCTGTTGCTGTAAAGTGAACATGGAGAAGGAGATGCTACCTAAGGTGCTTTTCACACACAAAAAAAAAACCTGAATCAGGCAAAAACTCTGATAAGAAATCCACATTACCGTCAGGATCTTGGAGCAATCTGCTGGCTGAGTTTTGGTTTCCATAGCTTGGCGTTTCTTCTGAGAAACCACTGTCCTCTGCAGGCGCTCCCTCTGCCTGCTGTGCTCTTGTACGTCCCCCGCCTTCACTCCAACTCTCACCTAATGCAGTCATCACACTCAGTCAGGTATAAGTACACTGGACAGTGTGTGTGTGTGTGTGTGTGTGTGTGTGTGTGCGTGCATGCGTATTAATCCTCACATCTGCTTCATGATTGTAGGACTTGTGGAGTTTTATGAAGTTCTCCTTCAGCATCTTCGGCTGCTGGATGAAGCTTGAGCAGTATTGAATGTCGGCCTTCATCCTCTTCACCAGAGTGTTCAGGTTTATGACCTGTGGAAACAAAGATATTACAAAAAGTGCCACCGGTTGTTAAATTGTAATGCTTATTATCAATATCTCCTGTAATATGAGTAATATGTAATATGTTGAATCCTGTCATTTAAAGTAATTCAGTTAGGATTCTGACAAAACACAATTAAATAGGAACTGTTGTGCAGGTAACTTGGAATAAAAAAATAATTATTTCCCCCTCTTTTGGACTCAGATCCTAGATTCCTGTATATTTTGCCGTTGGTTGCATTACATTTTCAACCCATCTCTGTGAGGCATTATCACTGATATATATATATATATATATATATATATATATAGAAATAAAATATATTAATACTACAATATTAAGTTCCCCAATATGCAATGAGCACCATGTTCGCATGTCTAGGTTTTGGTTCTGTCCCCACCCCATCTTGTGATTAGTTTGTTTTCCTACTGTGGTCATCAGTTTTATGTTAGGCTATGAGTACATATTCTATTTATACCCTTTTATTGCAATGTATGTTTGCAAAGTTTTATTGTACTTATTGCCTGCCTATGATTTGACCCTTGCTGTGAACTTGATTACTGGAAAAGTCCTAATCATTACCTAATTTAGTTTATACATTTGCATCCTTTCACTCACTGCATGTTACAAATAACTATAAGATCTAAATAATAATTATTAATCATAAACAAAGCATATTGTGGTGAAACCAACCCTCTTCCTCTCTGTGCACAGCTCTTGTTCCAGTATTTTCAGTATCTGCTTCAGAACCTGTTCCTGTATTTTCAGTTTCTGATTTGTCTCCTTGTTTTTGCTGTTCATCTCCTCTACCTTAACCTGAAGCTAAAATAAAAACACCTTCTGATCAGCTACCCATTAATCGTCATCATCATCATCATCATCGTCATCATCATACCTGACTGATCCGAAGGCACTGGTCCTGTATCTCTTCTTTTATTTTGCAGAACTGCATCGTCTTAAAACAAACACATGCACACATGTTAATTACACAAAGGTGGATCAAAGTGTATCATGATTGACAATGGTGGTGCTGACATGAATTTTAAAACATGGTAAGACATTTCTACACATAGCAAATGGGAAAATATTGAAAAACAGCACGTTGTGGTCATTCACTCTGCTAATCCTGTTAATAGAATTGGAAAGTGGACCTAATCACCATGACCACATGTGAACTACTGCACTGAAAATGGTGCAAACAAAATGCTAAATAATCACAGCCAGATGCATATTTACCTAACATTACATACAGTATCTCACAAAAGTGAGTACACCCCTCACGTTTTTGTAAATATTTGATTATAGCTTTTCATGTGACAACACTGAAGAAATGACACTTTGCTACAATGTAAAGTAGTGAGTGTACACCTTGTGTAACAGTGTAAATCTGCTGTCCCCTCAAAATAACAAAGTGAAAATTGAGTACAAAATTGAAGTACACAGTGAATACTAAGTGAAAATGTCCAAATTGGGCCCAAAGTGTCAAAATTTTGTGTGGCCACCATTATTTTCTAGCACTGCCTTAACACTCTTGGGCATGGAATTCACCAGAGCTTTACAGGTTGCCACTGGAGTCCTCTTCCACTCCTCCATGAGGACATCACGGAGCTCGTGGATGTTAGAGGCATTGTGCTCCTCCACCTTCCGTTTGAGGATGCCCCACAGATGCTCAATAGGGTTTAGTCCATCACCTTCACCCTCAGCTTTTTTAGCAAGGCAGTGGTCACCTTGGAGTTGTGTTTGGGGTCGTTATCATGCTGGAATACTGCCCTGCAGCCCAGTCTCTGAAGGGAGGGGATCATGCTCTGCTTCAGTGTGTCACAGTACATGTTGGCATTCATGGTTCCCTCAATGAACTGTAGCTCCCCAGTGCCGGCAGCACTCATGCAGCCCCAGACCATGACACTCCCACCACCATGCTTGACTGTAGGCAAGACACACTTGTCTTTGTACTCCTAACCTGGTTGCCGCCAAACTTGCTTGACACCATCTGAACCAAATAAGATTATCTTGGTCTTATAATCGATGTCCTTAGTCTGCTTGTCTTCAGCAAACTGTTTGCGGACTTTCTTGTGCATCATCTTTAGAAGAGGCTTCCTTCTGGGAAGACAGCCATGCAGACCAATTTGATGCAGTGTGCAGCCTATGGTCTGAGCACTGACAGGCTGACCCCCCACCCCTTCAACCTCTGCAGCAATGCTGGCAGCACTCATACGTCTATTTATTGAGGGAACCATGAATGCCAACATGTACTGTGACATACTGAAGCAGAACATGATCAGTATGCAGTATTCCAGCATGATAACGACCCCAAACACACCTCCAAGACTACCACTGCCTTGCTAAAGAAGCTGAGGTTGAAGGTGATGGTCTGGCCAAGCATGTCTCCAGACCTAAACCCTATTGAGCATCTGTGGGGCATCCTCAAACAGAAGGTGGAGGACCAAAAGGTCTCAAACATCCACCAGCTCCGTGATTTCTTCATGGGGGAGTGGAAGAGGACTCCAGTGGCAACCTGTGAAGCTCTGGTGAACTCCTGGCCCAAGAGGGTTAAGGCAGTGCTGGAAAATAATGGTGGCCACACAAAATATTGACACTTTGGGCCCAATTTGGACATTTTCACTTAGGGTGTACTTACTTTTATTGCCAGTGGTATAGACATTAATGGCTGTGTGTTGAGTTATTTTGAGAGGACAGCAAATTTACACTGTTACACAAGCTGTACACTCACTACTTTACCTTGTAGCAAAGTGTCATTTCTTCAGTGTTGTCACATGTAAAGCTATAATCAAATATTTACAAAAATGTGAGGGGTGTACTCACTTTTGTGAGATACTGTATTTGTCACCTATTTCTGTGCAACTCAAATAAGTTTTAAACTATATTGTTCTTTAAAAATGTGAAGTTATTGGGTAAATACCATATATTAAAAGTACTATTTGATTACATTATTATTACATTAAAAAAAAATATTCCACAGCTAATATACACAAATCTCAAACCACGCACCTGATTCTCCAACTCATATTCCAGCTGCCTGCTGGTCTCCTTCTCTTCCTGGAGCTCCTGATCGTATTGTGGGAAGATATATTTGGACTCAGAGTCAACTTTCCCCTGCAGTTCCTTCAGCCTCTCTTCAGTCTGCTGCAACTTGTCCTGTTGCTGTAAATAGAAGATGGAGAAGGTGATGCACACTACAGAGTAAACACTCCAAATTACTCATACTAAGGCTTGATTGAAATTGGATCCCTATTCCCCGTGTAGTGGATTTTATAAAATAAGCTGGTTCATGCATGCATCAAGTATATCATAGTCCAATAGTTAACTACAGAGGGTACAATGATGCCAACTATATCTTCACTATTAATGGTTACTGTGTCTCTGGTTCTCTTAGTGTAGGCACCCTATCTAGTGCAATATGTGTCAAATTGGGCACTAATATATTAATACCAGTAAAACTAGTAAGAATACTAGGGAAAGGAATTAGGAGTACTAGAACTTAAAAAAGGAAACAAACAACAAATTACAAAATGAGATACAGATAACAATAATGATCAGAGGTGTGGTCTGGAGATGAGGAAACAGGATCCTAACAGAAAGCAAAACAGCAGTATGACTCCCTTACATCCCGCAGCCTGTCATCACAGGCCCGTTTCATGTTCATCATGGTACATAAATGGTTGTCCTCTTGCTCATGCAGTTTCTCCTCATAGTTATGCTGCATGCTCTGCATTCTCTGCTTCAGCTCAACATGTTTCTGGAAGGCTTTAAACATCTGGCTTTTGTGCTTATGTTCTGGGAACAAAATTAGCCATGTATTTTAAATCACATACTGTTTTAAGCTGAGGAAAAAAAATGGTTATATTTTATTAATACATTTCTCTACTGCAGCTGAACTTCAGTAGAGCCTAAGGCCAATGACATACTCAACAGAGTTTGGGTTTTAAGGTTAAGTATACACAAGCCATTCTGTGCAGTGAAATGTGAAGAGATACTGTACTGTTATAGTGTATAGATTTTGTGAGTGTATTTACCCTGATCCTGCAGCTCTTTGGCATGTTTTTCCATTATCTCAGTCAGGGCCTTCTCCTGAGAGACCTTCTCTTCCTCCTTTTCAGCATTCAGCATCTACAGTGAGATATATACCATTTTTATTGAATTATTTATTCATCAATATCTAATGCTACTTTGTACTCATTTGATAACTGTTGCTCAAAAATACATTCAAATCATTTGATAACTTTAAGAAGAATCAATTTATGAAATGAAATTATATGACTGTCTAAAATGTGTTACATCAACCTATCACTAATCAAACTAATCACTATCTACTGTCCTTGTCTCACTAATAAGGCCTTACAGCTAAATTATCAGACGGAGATCTCAAGTTCTAACCTGGATCAGGCCTTTCAGAGACTCAATCTGCTGGAGGAAATTCTGCTTGACTTTATTAATCTTCTTCTCATAGTCCATGTGATTCTGATTTAGCTTGCGCTCCTGCTCCTCCTTCAGCAACTCCATTTGTGCATAAGCACTCTGGTCCTGGGTGATGACAGAAATGAACACAGGAAAATATCAGAGGCTGGACATCAAAGCAAAGATTTAGTATCATACTTGGCCCCTGGACTGAACCAAGGGCCCTGGACCTGTGAGGCAGCAATGCTACCCAGTGCACCACTGTGAAAGGTACTACTTGCTATAAGGGAAACATCACTCCATCAGTTTCAAAGATTATGCAGCTTATGGTCATATTTACCTTTTCCTCCACATAGGCCTTTGTACAGAGGACCTCTTCAGTATAATGTATTTCTTTTACTACAGCCAGCGTTTGTCTCTCCTGGTCAGTGATCCTCCAGATCAGGACAGAGCTGTCCTCTGAGGCAGTCAGAAGATACTGATCATCGGGCGTGATGACCATCTGTGTATACAACAAAAGAAAAAATGGTGAATTGGAGAGATTAGAAAAGTAAAAAAGCAACAAGAACAGATATAACCATCATAAGCTAAATAAATCACTCAGTCAGGAGAAAGCACACATAGCCAAGGAAATAACAGACTCATTCTATTCTTTCTCGCTTATTTTCTGATATCAGGATGTTTCTTTGGTCATTAACTCTTACGTTGCACATCATCATGACACCAACAGAAAACACACATACTTTGGTGATGGGACCAGAATGCGCCTGATACTCTGTCCAGGATTTCTCCTTTTCTAACGGGTACTGCATGACTCTTACAGTACCAACAGCAGTACCAACAAAGAGTGCTTGGCCGGAGTGAGTCATGGAGATCATTTCCCTTAGGATCTAAATGCAAACAAAAACACATACAATCAAGTAATTCTGTCCAAACACATACAGAGAATGAATCACTTTAGGCTTTAAAACATGAAGCTTGAATCTTGCAGTGAGTGTGTAGATTAAAGTCTTTGTTCATTATGTGCTGTGCAGTTGAGCTGCTGTAATTGTACCTCTATCCACCTTTCCCAGAGTCAAATATACATATGATTCATATGTTTTCTTAACTTGCCTGTTCATCTCGGAGCTCATTCGGTGTCAAATTGCTGCCTACAGTGAGGACGCTCCCAGTGTCGGGCGAGAACATCACATCCGTGTAGGTACATGATTTCTCCACATTCTTAAAGGACTCACAGGCGCCGTTCAGAGCGTTCCACTCATATACTGAGCCGTCCATACCACACGACGCCAGACGACGATCATCTTCGCTCCACATCACCGACTGCACCTGAAGAGTCAGAACAGGTTATCTGAGTCATGGATATTTATTAATGGTCTTATTATTTTCCAGATATTTTTATTTACACTTTTATAAAAATATATGAGTGACTTTTTTAATCCCTGTAGCCACCTCTGATTTGAGATAAAGAGGAATCCTGTCAGGTTAGCTGATAAAATATACTGACCTTATTAATGTGGCCATTCAGGTCCACTTTTTCTCCTGTGCTGATGTTGCAGATGTTTATCAGGTTATCGCTGACAGCAGCGAACATGTTCCCATCATGGCTGAACACACACTGTGGACACACATAAATCGAGCACTCCATTACTTTATTTGAAAAAGTACGGTTTCAGTTTGTGTTAATTGTGTGTCCGTGCTGTTCATTCAGATAATAACACTTCAGAACGAACATCTAATAATGATTATATTAGTGCTGTCCTCTATGCATGTTTTAATTACAGACTTATCATATTATGAGATCTTATTTGAGGGAATTAATTGATAACATACTTGTTGTCACTTTTTGTGTGTGTACACAAAATATATACACAACTGTAAAATGTACTGCTTCTTCCATTTTTTTAACACCAGTTGAACAGGGGAAGAAAGCAAAGACAAAAGACAACCTGCACTGTAGGAATCGTTTATGGCATTTTACTGGGATCAGTCTTTTGGATTTGTCACATTACTGCTTTATACCCAACTTGCATAGAATCATAAAATCTCAATCCAAGTGTCCCTTGTTGCTCTGTCTCAGTGTTAACACAGAAAATGTTATGACATGTACCCACCTCATTGCAGTTGTAAATGTCGAACTCCTGGACAGTGCGGAATTCGTCAAACAACACATTCATGAGGCAGACTTTAGCAGGGAAGCCCACCAGGATGGAGAGGCCATCTGGATGCAATGAGATACACTTCGGCTCTTCAAGAAACACCTTATGCAGCTCCAGAGACCTGCAGAAAGAAAAAAAAAAAAGACAGCACCATACAGTCAGAAAACTGTCACAGGAAATTAGAACTATGGACATTTTGGTACTCATGTCTGATAATGCTGTGATGGTTTTGGATTATGCACACAGAGTACCAGTTATACAATGACTGGACAAAATATGATATTTCTCCACTTCCCAGAAACAGCATCAAATTGAGTGAGATTTTCTAGCCAGATGATGATATAATGAATATATTATTTTCTATTTAAAAAATAAATAAATAAATTTATTTATCCCTTCGTAACTTCTTTTAATTTTATGTCTAGTGTGTGTAATCATCGTTGGTGGCCTTGAGTATGAGAAAGATTGCTATGTAAATAAAACATTAACAGCTCCTACTTGGTTTTGTAGTTCCAGATGCGCACGGAATGGTCTTTGGAGCAGGTGGCGAAGAGGGGTTTGGAGGAGCAGGTGGACAGACCGGTGATGCTCCCTGAGTGAACAGAGTGAAACAGGAACTCGAAGTTGGCCTGCTTACTCTGGACAAATATACAGTGGTTCAGTACAGTGAATTTCATTACAGCAGAAGGGACAAAACAGTCTTTTTTAAGATGCCCTTTTTATACTAGAAGAAAAACCTGGTGTAAATGTCTCTCTTTATTACTGTATACTCAGCACACCCTTTCTTGCTTGTTACCTGGCTAATCTCGGGCGAGGCGAGGCTGACATGGTAGATTTGACCTTGGCGTGTGCTTATGGCCAGCGTCTCCTCTAATGGACTCAGGCATATTGTTGTGATCTCCTGCTGCTCCAACTGACTCGGCTGACTGCTGCAGGGGTCCTGAGGAATCTGCAGATCAGATGGGCACAGTCCTTAGTGATTATTTCCATTCATGCTCAGGTAGGTTCTCCAGCAAGACCCTTAACCATAATCATGCTCAGCTACCTCACTGTGTAAGCTGCCTCATATAAAAACTTCTGCCAAATGTTACATATGAATGCACTCACTCTTAATTGTTTAGTGTTCCTGTAGCTGTACTCCTCTATTTTCTCATAAAGGTAAACTAGCCCTGGCCCAACTGCACAGGCAAAGCCTTTAGAGTACTGCGTGATGGCAGTGATGCGCCTGTCGAGGGAGATAATGTAAAGCATAGAGAATCCAATCACAATTATATTGTAGGATTATACAAGCATTATAATATTAATATAGAACAAGAACATGTTGGAGAGGTTCCCTGCATCTCTCTCTATTGCTACCCGTCATGTAATTCACATAATGGAGGTTAGGATGGATACAAATGCAGATAAGAGCATTATTATATGAGAGACAGGCAGACAAATCCAAATTGTAAAACATAGACATGGTCATAAACTTCTGAATTCATTCTGCTGCTACCATCATGAGTTACCTCATCAATAAAGATTAGTGAGCCTGTTCTACAAGGAGCCACAAAAGCACAAGCCGTGACACTACCTCCACCATGTTTCACAGATGAGCTTGTATCATGTATAATAAAACTCATATCTGCATTTGCATCCGTCCTAACCTCCATTACGTGAATTGCGTGACACTACCTCTCAGAAGGCCTCCTCAGCTTGTGCCAGTGTCCGGCTTTGAACATGAGCAGTTTTCCTGTTTCTGTCCCTAAGATGATGCAGTCCTCAGACATCCACGCATGGGACATGATGTTTTCTAGGTCCAAATCAAACGAGCTGGTCTGATTCAGGGAGTTGTTCTCTAATGTGAAAATCTTGAAGACATAATTTCCACTCACACAAATCTGTGTGTTGTCCTTCGGATTAAAGCTGACCTGGGATTGAGAAAAGACAACACTCACTATATACACTTTCACTTAGACACAATAATAGATTCACAGTAGTTTGTTTTAAGGCCAAAAAAGCGGACATTTTAGTGTACATCAGAAGCTTCCCATTTGGCTCAATACACTGTCAGTGTGCACAAGAACACATACCGTAATGTTGTAAACTACAAAGCTAGCTACAAGTAAATATGAAAAATGGTCTTGTTAAAAGAAGAAATACAGGATATTATAGGATATTATGGTTATCACCATCAACATATAATTAAATAAGAAACGTGGCTTCAGACTCTGCTTGAGCCACATGCTGTCATTTGACATGTAAATTAAAATAATCTTGAAAATATTAAAAGCACACGTCTACTTGTTTTCAAAATAATATCAACAGGCTAGTGCAAATACCACCACGACTCTTACTTCATCTGTTACTGACGATGAATGAATGAGGGTGGATTAACAGAGTGTACTTTCACCTACAACTACAAGACATTCAAAGATTTTACCTGACTGACAAAGCCAAGCCTTTTGGTCGTCACCGTGGCAATAACCTCATTCTTCTCCCACTCCCAGTAGAAGAGGGTCCATGCGGGTCCTCCAGACTGGCCCAGCAGGTACTTGGAGTCAGCAGAAAAAGCCATGCAGACAAACTCATGGATACGGTCACTGCCGCCTGTCAGTACCTGTCTCTTGGAGCACTGCTCGCTTTGTATGTCATAGACAGTGATGATACCCTGTTCTCTGCGCTCTGATACAGCCAGGTAGCGCCGGTCAGGGCTAATAGCCAGTGCCTGTATGCCCTGTGGCCCCTGTTGGCATGGCATTGCACCTGTGGAGTAACATTTGGTTGTGAGAAATACACCTATGGTATGTAATATCTAATGAAACTGACTTGTATTGTTTGAATGCTGGTTATTTTAAAAAGGTCATACAGGAAGTGAAACTCTCAGCAGGCTTACCTGGAATGAACTTGGTCCATCGCTGATGGACGTTGTAGAGCACACAATTGTTTCCGCTTGGGAAAATTATGGTTTGCTCGTCCAAAAAAAGCAAGTTGTTTCTCGCTTCCCGGCGCAAACCAAAAATGTGGTGAGGTTCCACATTAACTTTCTGAGCCATCAGTAAATTTGTAAAACACTCTGAATTGAGAAAAAGAAAACATTAGTTATTTCAGTAATTGTGTTTCTATAAATCCCAGATAAAAGTCAGGCACTTTGAGAATCACATTTTGTTCAACAGTGTTATGAAGTGACAAATGAACAGTATTTGCAATAAACACCACTGTTATATGCACACCCTGTGTTGCTGCGAGTTATTAATTACATTTAAAGTTGAATGAGATGAAATCTTAGAAAGGATCTGTTTTGTTTTGTTTTGTTTTTGGAATAATGAAAACATGAAAATAAGCTTTGGGCAGGACCACCAGCATGATACAGTTTAGGGCCCACAAAAAACGTGGAAGCACTTAGATGCCCGTTAGGAAATTGAGGGTGTGACTCTCCCTGCCCTCTCCATGCTTGTTCAAATCCTTGTAGTAGCAGTCGAGTCAAAGTGGTGAGAATTGATTCCAAGAGTCGATTCCACACAACACGATTCCCCACTAAATTTGCGGCCAAAGTCGCTGTGCGATCGAGAGTCTAAAGATTTGGAGTCGACCCTCAAATGCCTGGAATATAGGAATCGATTATTTTTGGATTCGACTCTCGGTTCCCAAATGCCTGGAATAGATGAATCGATTCTTTTTGGAGTTGACTCCCAGCCCTACCTTGTCGTTAATGAGCCCTAATTTAGAGCCGGTCAGTGGAGATTAACTGGGACGTTTTCGCACACTGGTTCACCAATAATTCAGACTAAAAACTTCTTTAAACTTACTACTTCTTGTAAAGTGAAATAAACCACAGAATGTGTGAAATTCAGCTAATTAGTCAGACTCCGCAGAGAATAGAGCGCGGTACTGCGAGGGAAAACCACATAAACCTCACTAACGGCACATAACCCCGGATTAAAACATACACAATGCAGGTCAGGCAGAAGAAATGATGAGAGGAGAACATCTCTAGCTTTGGAGGACAGGAAATATTTAGCTCAGGAGGCGTTAGTGGGTTTTTATAGCGGTGTTTATTGCCGATATCGCACTCTGTGACTTTGTTTATGTCTTAGCAATCGTGCACGCGCACACAAGAAGCTAGATCATTAAGGCGGGTATGAAATAATAAATAAATAATAAAATGTTTTAAACAAATTTAAACTACTTAATAGGACGTGGTTGCACTGTTGTATGTATGCTCTAGAAAGATGACTATTATTATTATTATTACTACTACTACTACTACTACTACTATTATTATTATTATTATTATTATTATTATTATTATTATTATTATTATATTTCGGCGTAAACACAAAAAGTTCGTTAAATGTCAATCATTATTAGCGTCGAACAAGAAAATGTTAAATGTGTTTGAATAGGGAGAAGTTTACCTGCTCGTAGAAACCATTAGCCTTTCTGAAACTCCGAGTGACTTGAAACCGAGATATGATTCGATTCTAAAACGTACGGTTACTAAGCAACCAAAGATGGTTCCATTTTTAACCCTCTACTGCACACATTTTGATGGTACATGATAAAAATGATTCCAAATAATTTTTTGGTTTATTTTGGGACATTTTATTGATAAAACCTTTTTTTTTGACAACCCCCCAGAAAAATATCTTTTCATTGCCTAAGGGCTGTCACGGTTTCCCCTTTAAGCAGCGCGCGGGAGAGCATGTGGGCGTGGGCGCGCGTGCACGTGCAAGGTGAGCGAGCACCTGCTTCTCGTTTGTTGACAACCGTGACATTGTGTACATTGTACACGTGCTTGTATGTTTCTGTTATGTCTCCTCCCAGTTCTGTCACTGGCTGTTGTTTAGCGTGTGTGTAGATTGCTGTCAGCCGTCAGCAATCAAGGCGCTGATTATGTTTGCATATATACAGCGCGCCTCCCAGCACATGGCGTGGAATATTAGGTAAAATATAGTATAGCAGATTAGAATAGTTAAGAGTTCAGGGTCGAGTTCAGGGTCGAGTTCAGGGTCGAGTTCTCTGCTCCCAGTTCCTAGTCATTGTTTATTTCTTGTTTTGTTTCTCGACCCTGTTTTCCGTGAACGTGACCTTGATTCCTGCTTTGCCCCGTTTATGCCTGTTTACCGATCGCCTGACCTTTTGCATGTTTTGGATTACGTTTATGGATTACTATTTGGATTTATCTAGCTGTGTCTCTCTTTAATAAAACTGTTGAACTGCACTTGTATCTGTCCTATCTGCGTTACGTCTCAAGACGTGACAAGGGCAGAGTTGTGTGACAATGGTACAGAATCATAGGAAAATCATGAATTCATGGATTATAAAACAATGCTCAGAAAGCAATATAAAATCTTTTTTTTAAGTGTCAACAAATCATTATGTAAAAAGGAAAATACTGGATTTGATACATGCGTAGCTCTGTATTCTGTAATGTGCCATGCAATGTACTTCATGTTATGAGATTTTACTCTGTTTGAAACTTCAAAAAGCAGTTCTTTTCTGCTGTTAAACAGAGGTGTACGTTATACTTTTCACTTTAGGTGTTCCTGTGTACCCAGGAACCCCGCACTTTCCCTTCTTGTCACACATTATTTGCCAGTGTAACATTGTCCAAGCGGACATCCTGGTTAGGGATGGGAGCCATGGGGCCCTGTTTCCTTCTCTTCTCCTCATACTGTTGTCTCCACCACTATTTCGCCCTCTCTTCCTGGCATCTTTCTGAGATTTTCACAGACTGTGTGCAATTTGGGACAAGAAGGTATAAAACCTTGAAGGTATGATCCTACCATCATTTTAGGATTCAGTTTAAGGTTCTGGTGTTTGTTTTTAAAACTCTCTTAATAATCAAGCTCCTTCATATCTTGAGAATCGTATTAATCCACATTCATCAAACGGATGTTTAAGATTTTCTGATAGGTTTCTTTTGCATGTCCCTCGTTCCTGGTTAAAAACAAAGGGGGATAGAGCATTTGCTGTTGCTGCCCCCCCGTCTATGGAATCAACTGCCACTGGACATCCGCCTTGCACCTTATATTACTACTTTTAAAAATAGGCTTAAAAAATATCTCTTCTACCAGGCTTTTTGATCAAATTTTTAATTGTTTAAACAATTTTTTTTTATAGATTTTTTCTGTTGTCTATTGTCTGCTTTTATTTGGTCTAATTCTGTTTCTATTTTACTTTCTGTACTCTGTTCAGCACTTTGGTCAGTGTTGCTGTGTGAAACGTGCTATACAAATAAATTTTACTTACTATCAGAACCTTCTGGAAGTGGAAGTCTATTGATCAGACCGTTTTCGCCAACTCTGTAGTTTCCACCTTGAGAGGTCTGCAGCCCTCATCGCTGGAGGAGAAAGTTCTGCAGTTAAATTCTGCTCTTGCTACTAGTCTTGACTCTTTTGCTCCCCATTAAGTAAGGTTACATTCGCCCACTCTGTTCCCTGTTATAATGACAGTCTGCGTGCTAGAATGGCTGCTTGTCAGAAAATGGAGTATAAACCATGGCTTAATGGCTTGAACGTCTACTATCAACCATGGAAGGATCTTCTGGGTGATTACAGGGCATTAATTGAGACTGAAAGATCATCTTATTTCTCTCAGGCTATTGTAAACAATCAAGGAAATCCCAGGCACTTGTTCAAAACCATAAACAGATTGCTTCAAGTTAATGCTGTTACCACCTTGTCTGTTTCTCAGCAGCTATGTAATTCTTTTCTTCAGTTTTTTAATTCTAAGATTGATAATGTTCGCAAACAAATTTGTTACACCTGACTCTGCCACTTCACTCCTTCGTCCATCTGGGTTCGCTGGTGTTTCTTTCACTTATTTCTCACTGCTTGATTCTGAGGCTCTCACAAGGGAGGTATCCAGCATGAAATCAAGCACTTGCTTGCTTTATCCACTTCCCACAAGCCTATTTAAATCATGCTTCGATGTTTGGTGCCCCACTATCTTCGGTATTATAAATGAATCATTGGAGACAGGGGTTGTTCCAGCATTACTAAAGACTGCTGCTGTTACACCTGTGCCAAAGAAAGAAAATGCTTCCCTGGATGATTTTAAGAATTTTCGTCCGATCTCAAATCTTCAGTTTTTGGCGAAAATACTTGAGTGTCTTGTTGCCTCTCAATTGCCTCTCAATTACAAATAATAATCCCTTTGAACCCCTTCAGTCAGATTTTCGTAAATGTCACAGTACTAAAGCGGCGTTGGTCAAAGTTACCAACGACTTGTTGATGGCCTCTGATTCTGGGGCTACTTCCATTCTCATTCTTCTTGATCTTAGAGCTGCCTTCGATATTGTTGTTCATGGTCTTTTACTTACCTGCCTTGAAAGAGTTTTTGGTGTGTGGGGGCTTAAACTGGCTTAAATCCTATTTTATTTTATTATTGTCTTTTTGCTTTGACTCAGTTAAGTTGTATTTACGTAAAAAATAATAAGTAATTTCAACTTAAAAAGTTTTGTTGACATAATTAAATAATTGACCCAACTACTCATTTCAAGTAATGCAGACTTCCCAAGTTCAGTTGAAATACTGTTATAAAAGTAAGGTGAACTTAAGTTTTTCAAGTTGTTTGTACTAAAATTAAAGTTCATTTAACTTAATTTGGCTTATTTTCGTAACTTACATTAGCAAGTTCAACCAAATAAATAACAACCCATTTTTCCATATGAAAGACTTTATCAATTGTTTCACTTATAAATTTACAAATAAATACAGATCAAGTCAAACAGGTTCAAATATCCAGAGCTACAATAGCCAGTGTTTCTTTGAACTCTTTAAGCAAAAGGTTAAAAATGTAATATTGTGGTAAGATCAATTTGAGAGACAAAAAATAAATAAATTAAATTACATGAATTTCTCAAACAGAAAATGCAAGCAGAAATCTGTTTTTTGCCTAACAAAATTACATTTCAATTTCCCAGTGTTTAAAGGTGAAAATATAAAACAAAACTGAAATCATGCTGTTGAGGCATAGAAACTGTAACATTCACATAACACAACACATGACATTTCTCTTACAAGAAATGCATAACACCTATCTCTACTTCAGCAGTTTATTTTTAAGTGAATGTACTCATACATTGCAGGCATCAGCTCCAATGTTCATGAACAGCCTCTGAATGACCTCAAAGGTGTATTTGAAGTTTTGGGAGTAGTTTATGTTAAGTGCATAAAGCAATCCCATCAAGTTGACAAATGTATTTGGTACATCACCAATATTGCGTAGAACAATAACAACTTCGATTACAAGGGCTACATCACTGTAGTCACACAGAATAGGGTCCATCATATCATCCACAACTGTAATGATTCCAACAGTCATGCCCTTGATTATCGCTTCTTCAGAATCTGTGTGCTGTATAAGAAACAACAAACTTTAAAATGTGCTTTCACACATACAACCTCACAAGCTCAACGACTTAAGAACAGCATGAGTGAACCGACCTTAAATTTACTAGTTATTGCACAAAATGAATTACTATTAGAAGATGGGAAATAATACAGTACAACTTCCTGAAATTTATCATCTCTCATGAAAATAAAACAAGGTAAACTCCATCAAAATAGATGGAAATATCAATACATGGACTTCCATTATCTGAATATCTTTTAACGTCCCTTCTTACTTTCCTCACAGACACTTACCTCACAGAACATTAAGAAGTGAGATGGATTCTCCTGCATGTACAGTGGCAGACCCAGAAGTACTGCAACCCTCTTCCTGTGATTTGATGCCTCAAAAGTACAAATGTTTTATATTCAAATTATGCAGGACAAGAGAAATAGCAAGAAAGGAAATAACCACAGTATTTACTAAACAACTACACTTATAATAAATCTACTCACATTTTTATCCAGGCTCTCCAGTATGGCACTCATTTCTGCGATGTCTGCATAGTGCCTTGAGTGGTACAAATACAGCAGCTTTGAGTCATATTTGTCAAGACTCTCATAAAAGGACTTGCTCAGGTCCATCGACACAAGTCTGGTGAATTCTGTGCTGATCTTCAGTCATTACAGAACATCAAATAAACATAACACAGAAACATGTTAAACAACAGTGCAAAAAAACTGATTTGAATTTTCACAAGTCTTCAGGTTCAAGGCATTGAGCACTTAATTAAGTTCTCTCTCACAGTTTTTGCCCTTTTAACACCACACACATCCCGTTCTGTATTCTCACATTCACATTAAAAAATAAATAAATAAAATAAAATAGATAAATAAACACTGAATGCGGTGCACACACACTTATTTACATATTGTGATATGTAGCAATCTCGGAGGATAGTTTATCGTGTCGCATGTAAATTTCTTCCTCAGGCTAACCTATGCCCTGCTTTTTGCAACTCATGGATATAAACTATTGATATATTAATCGTGTATTAATTGACTAGAAGAAATAATACTTAGCTAGTTTTGTTTCGTTACTTTTGTAGATATTTAGCTTCAGTTCGCTGGCTAGCAACAATATAATACGATTAGCCAAACTATGTGTGGATTAGCCATGGTTTAATTCAATGTAGAAATAACATATAAACATTATAAACAATATACAATTATATAGTACATGTCATTTTTACAAGTGATTAAATCAATATGAACAAATATTTACTTTCCAAATTTGATAATGGTGGAAGATTTCAGTCTTGCTCTACAACATCTATCGTCTTCTGTCTGCTTCGCGCTTCACGTGAGATCTTGCAATGAATGTTCAGAACATGACATTATTATTGTATTGATTCAACATATACTTTTAAGTTGAGGTAACAGATAATGTCGTTAATTCAACTTACAAACTAGTTTTGACAGTGAAAACTTAACATGTTAAGTTGACTGAAAAACTAAAAAAACAATTTGTTGTGTCAACTTAAAAATTTACTTGGGAACAACTAAAACTAATTTTTTTACAGTGTAGGCACTCATCATTTTCTTATAGAATTCTGTTAACCCTTCCATCATCCAGTTTGTTTTCATCCATAAAATATTATCTCCCAAATTAAAATTCCCACATTCATTAAAAAAAATATTCCATTCTTTTTTTCCATGCTGCTTTATTTTCATCATCCAAATACTTTTGTTTATTATTATTATTTTCACTCTCAAACTGTTTGTCGTTTGCTCAGCATCTATTAAACCCAATCCTCCCTTTTCCATTACTCCTATTAAAGTGTTGTGTGCAATTCTTGGTGGCTTCCTGTCCTATAAAAGAAAAAATCTAAAAAGCATTTTTCACCCTTCTTTCTACCCACAATGGCATAGCTGACACACATAAAATATACCATAGCTTTAACACCATTAACACATTCAGTCTCTCTCTCTCTCCCTGCAAGGGTTCTCTCTCTCCCTCCAAGGTTTCTCTCTCTGTCTATCCAAGGTGTCGCTCTCTCCCTCCAAGGTTTCACTCTCTTTCCCTCCAAGGTTTCGCTCTCTCACCCTCCAAGGGTTTTCTCTCTCTCCCTCCAAGGGTCCCCCCCCCCCAAGGGTTCTCTTTCTCCCCCTCCAAGGCTTCTCTCTCTCACTCTCTCTCTTTCCCTCCAAGGGCTCTCTCTCTCCCTCCAAAGGTTCTCTGTCTCTCTCCCTCCAAGGGCTCTCTCTCTCTCCCTGAAAAGGTTCTCTCTCTCTCTCCCTCCAAATGTTCTCTCTGCCTCCAAGGTTTCGCTCTCTCTTCACCAAAGGTTTCTCTTCCCCAAAAAATTTCAGTAAACACTTGAGTTAATTGGCCAACTGCATCCTGGTCATGTTGTCATGGCTACCACTTTACCCATGTGCACAATCTCCAAAATAGTTTAAAAAATCCAGTGAACACAACATTAAATTCTGCATGCTGGACGCATTGCTAGATCAAGCCTCCTTATTAGATAATCCATTGTTTCCTTGTGTAGGCTATGACAGAACACCATTGATGTTGGTTTTTATACACTGTATCTGTTTTAGAAGACCAATATATCAAGGCAATTTGAGAAAAATTACTAATTCTACTAAGAAAGCTAGCTAACTAGAGTTCAAAATGTGTGTTCCAAACTGAACGCCTATTCCTGCTTTTGCTTCCTCTTTTCCTCTTCGTGTTTCTTTCTCTTTATTTTTTTGTCTTCAAGTTCTCTTCATTTTGAAAAGCACAGCAATTCTAAATAAACCTGTTCAAGTCCCACACACTAACGAGATGGGGTCTACAAAGTGGGGATTCTAGTATATTGGAGTACATCAGAGGATTTGGGAGAGTTCTGTGCTTTGTATTGGACTTAGTGTCAGCATTCACGGGGCCTCCTCAAAACACAGGGCCTCAGCAATTGCTTGCTTTGCCTTTCTTATATCTACACCAATATCTGCAGTTAATAACATAATTTAGGTTGTGTTAAAAATGACTATTGATATATCTAAAATCTGTATCAGTATTTTTTTTTTTTAACAATCTGCATCGGTTTTGGGGACTAGACAGCAAAATATCCAAACTCTAGCCTCTACACTGACACAACACGTCTTGACAGTAAGGTTCTACTGTATACTGATACTACGGTAGTAATGCAATACCGATGCTTCAAATTAGCAAAAATTAGTATCAGAAAATACTATTTTTGCTAAAATATTCATTTAAACACTTCTGTGCAAAAACATTACAAACATAGTCCTTTGTGCTGCATGAAATTTTCCTAGTACACTTCAAATACATGTCTGAGTTAATTTTGCATTGGTGTCTCCTAGTTGATCAAATGGATTTAAATATGAAATTTGAGTGTGGTAAGCTTTTAAAGAAGACCAAGTGACATACATAGCGAAATTTGGAATTATTCTGGGTTTTTGACTGATGAGACTGGGAAGCCTATCGACGATGAAAAACCCATCCTCAAAAGCCAAAGGGGAAACATCAGCAACCGTATTAAACACCTTCTGACACATCCCACTGCTTTTGCAAAATACAAAAAGGTTAGTGACACTTCATTTAACCTAAATTATTTACCTTAATCTTTAAAAAATCTTGTTTAACATTAAAGAATATTTTTACCTCAAAAATGAGGCATTGCACATCATTGTTCATGCTGCAAGGAGCTCAAACATCACTTTTCCACATCATTTTATTATGTACACAGCAAAGTTAGCTCACTTACTAGCAAACATGGCTGATTTTAATGTTTAGACACATCAGTTAAAGCAATGTTAGCTTGCTTACTAGCAAAAATGGCAAACTGTCTTATTTACACACAGCTAGAACACTTCATTTAGCCTAAATTCTTTACACTGACCTTTAAAGATTTCCTGTTTAACATTACAGTATGTTTTGTTTTGTTTTAACCTTTAAAAGCAAATTCTAAGTAAATAATCCCATTTGTTTACCTTTTTCATAATCAGAACCATGCTGCCCATAGCCAGACAGCTCCACCTGTTACCCGCAAGTTGCAACACACCACTGACAGCCTCTTTGAGAATGCCAATAAGTATGAAGCAACATCCAAAGAAGCAGCTGTTGTAAACTGTAAGCAGTAGTGGCCAGATCATTTGCATTGACTAAAAGAGAGAGATAGTTTGTATATATTGTAACCTTATTTTTGACAGGTCTAAGTCAAAGGTCAAAAAGATATATATTATTAGTCTTAGGTCAAGTTCAAGATCATTATCATTCATCCATCCATCTTCAGCACGGGGAGAACATGCAAACTCCGCACACACAGAGCCGCAGGAATCAAACCCCGACCCTGGTGGTGTGAGGCGAGCGTGCATCGCAAAATCATATTTATTTTGACAGGTCTAGTTCATCACCAGCATCATTGGACAGATGTAGTTAAAGATATCTATTGTTCCATATTCTTAGCTATAGATTAATCATTGATTTTGACAAGCCTAGGTCAAAAAAGTTCACCACCACACACACACACACACACACACACACACACACACACACACACACACACACACACACACACACAGAAGATAGGTCTAGGTCAAAAAAGGTCATCACTAACATCATTGGACAGATGTAGTTAAAGACTACCAGTTTATCAGTAGCAAACTTTAAATCCGGTTTCCAGTGCACAGAACACACAGAAAATACCCCTGACTAATCAGAACAAAAGACACCTGTTTAAATATTTAGGCCATAGCTAATTGAATATTATCAGTAGTAAACTTTAAATCAGGTTCCGATGCATTCCCACGCATACAAACACACAAGTTCTTTCACATAGAACGTATTCATACATAGTACATGTACATAGTACACAGTACATTCATACATAAGGCTGATGAAAAAATAAGTAAATGATTAATAATGAATTTCTGTACACATCCAACTTAAAATATGACACACATGCGCACACACACACACATCCAACCAAAAATATGACACAGACACACACACTTTAATTTCACTTAATTTAAAAGGAATTTAAGTGTTATGTACTTAATTACAATAATCATGAACACAAGTTGTTAAGTTGACAATCATTTTTAAAATTCTGTTGCTCCATTTAGATTTTCTCCAGTACAATAAAGCCTTTTAAACCAGGAAAAATGACTAATTGTAAGTTGTATAACAATAGTAAGTAAAAAAAAAAAAAACATGTAGTTTACAATACAAATCTCATACCTAACATCTCTGCAGGTTTTATAGACATAAAAGCACTGAATAAAATGACCAATATAGACAAAAAAAAGAAACACTCTGCATCTATTACTCATAGAACTATCTCATAGAACTTTCCACAGTCCAAAGGCTGCTAATTTTGCTCAAAGAGAGAACTGACTACAATGGAGATAGAAGGCTATATGTGTGAATGACAAAAGATTAAAAAATAAAAATGTATCAATACATGAAATTAGATTACACAATGTAGTTGACGTTTACACGAATAAGCAGAAATGTAAATATTCTTTTTTTTCCTATAGCACAAATGAAAAGCCCTCTTCTAGGGGAGCAGATTTGTCAAATGCAACTTTTTCATTCTTTTCCACTGCTACAGTAAACTAAATAGTAGATTTTCAAATTACACTGCTAAATATGTCTAGCATTAGCTACGTGTAGTAGTGAAAAATGGTCCATCAGCTGTATTAGCAGGTGTAGCCTATACACAAGTCCACTGTTGGTCATATCACAATTGAGAATATGTCCCAAATTCAGTAGAATTTATTTGTAAGTGAAATTATACTCACACTGAAACATCCTTAGTATAGTATTTGTTCAGTCTACAGGTCCTCTAACACAGTCTTAACTGTTTGAATATGTCCAGACATGATACATGGTAGTGTAGGGGACTTGACATTAGTGACTTGGAGTTAGCAAGCCAATTTCGTTACGTTACTACTTTCTTCTAGAACTCAATTATTAGATTTTGCATGGTAGCACTACTTGTATTGTTGTCTGCTTTATAGATCGTTTTGCTTGTATTCTTTCATTTGTAAGTCGCTTTGGATAAAAGCATCTGTTAAACGAATAAATGTAAATGTAAGTGTACTACAACTTAAATTTTGTTTTAAATCAATTAAGGCAGAAATTTCAGTTTAAATTACACACAATATTAGGTTGATATCATTATCAACATTATTATGTCAACACAAACAAAAAAGGATACAATATATACAAACTATCTCTCTCTACTAAATACAAATAAATACAGTGGAAAGGGTTGGATATAAACAACTGGTAAGGCAACTCAATAGCAAATATAAGCTGCCTAGCAGAAACTTTTTCATGGACACTGAAATACCAAAACTGTGCACAGAAACTAGAGTGGCAATAAAAGCAGAACTTCAAGGATCTGGATTTTACGTATGTACAACAGACCCAGAGGTCCAGAGACTAGTAGAAGAAAACAGTCCTACATAGCTGTAACTACTCAGCTCATAACAAAGGATTGGCACATGCAATCATGGTTCTTGGGCTGTGCAGAACTTAATAGTGACCACATGGCAGAGAGCCTGAGTGAGGTCTTTACTGAGATTTTGGGAGAGCAGTAGGGTCTCCATATACATCACATGGCAGGATGGGTCAGCATATGACGGTGGATCACTTTTTACAACAGAAAGCTGTTTGTGAAGTATTAGCTGTTAACAGAAATAAGTGTCACCTCTTGCCTACAGAATCTGACATTACTACAATGGAGGCACTGAAAAATATTCTTGGTCCTCTTAGGGATTTCATTGATGTACTCTGGAGAGCCTCATCCCCTTCCACTGCTGAGGAAAATGTAATAAATTTTAATGGTATCTGTGACTGACAGCCAACTAAGGTTTCACATCAAGGATTGCATAAGAAGTGATTTGCAAAGTAGATACAAACAGGAAGAGTTACACACAACTTCACATTCAAGCAGCCGTTATTCAAGTGTCCCATGTCAGGTATAAGGGGACTTTTGGCAGGGAGTGTGATCACACAACAGAGGATGATGTTAATGTCTCCGCAGAACCACAGGTAGGATTACAGCACACTCACTTCATTTATGTATATGTGTACTGTATATATGAACTTAATTACAACACTAATTATGCACACAGTTTGATTATTTGACTGTTTATGTTGGAAATATTCCACAAAGTTCCAAAGACAGAGGCAGAAGACGACTCACTCAAATGGTGGAGACTACATGAGGGCAACTTTCCAGTCCTGTCAATGATTGCACGGAGATACTGGTTTATATCTACCGCAAGTTGTGCATCAGGCAACATATGTTCATCTCTCCATGCAAGGCTGACATCACATCATGTGAATATGTTTGTGTTTCTTGACAAAACTCTGCACCAGGTCAAGAAACTGGACAACTGAACTGGAAAGGCACTAGCATTATGTTAATAAGAAAGAATAGAATTTTGAAATAATTCTTCTTGTGAATGAACTTCTTAGATGAGTATTTGAATTGTTTTTGAATTAATATTTGACTGAATTTGTAAACTTAATTTTTCATTGAATTCATTTTTTTATTTTTGGGGTTCAAATTAAGATATTTATTCCTCATGTTGTGTTCATGTTTACTCTAGGAAAAGTTCCATTAGCATGATTTCATTCAGGGAACAATAGATGAAATTTGTGGCACACTGAATTCATTCTCATTAAAAAAGTGTTCAAAGGAAAATTGTTTTCATTTATATCCAAGTATTTCGGTAAATTTGGGTGCATGGTATCATGATAATACTTGGTATTGTGATACTTCAGCTGGTATAGTAGCATAAGGTATGTTTATGGCATCATGACAACCCTACTTGACGGAACACATTCTGTTTAAAAAAATAAAATAAAATAAATTATGATTCACAATAGTGACTTTTTCTTTCAATGCCTGTCTCTCTACTTATGTCAAACACTCACTTTGTGTCTGTAGCTTAAAAAAAAGAAAGAGACTTTATATTTAGTGGTTAGCACGTTCGCCTCACACCTCCAGGATCGGGGGTTCGATTCCCACTGTGGCCCTGTGTGTGTGCAGTTTGCATGTTCTCCCCATGCTGCGGTGGTTTCCTCTGGTTTCCTCCCCCAGTCCAAAGATGGTAGGCATGGTAGGCTGATTGGCATGTCCAAAGTGTCTGTAGTGTATGAATGGGTGTGTGAGTGTGTATGTGATTGTACTCTGTGATGGATTGGCACCCTGTCCAGGGTGTACCCCGCCTTGTGCCCGATGTTTCCTGGGATAGGCTCCAGGTTCCCCGGTGACCCTGAAAAGGATAAGCGGTATAGAAGACGGATGGATGGATGGAGACTTTATATTGGTTCTTAGCTAACTGATTAATTAAATGCTCTCTTCCTGCCATTTAAGCTGTTTAGACCTCCATCCAGAACCTCAGTTTTCACTCTTTCTGTAGTCTTGTTAACTACCCCATTTCCTACCACAAACATCAGAGAGCTACGTCTTGTCCTCGTATCTCTCAACACCATAATTCTAGAAAATTGGTTCCTAGCATTCAGACATTTTAGGAAATGAACTTGGCAATTAAAACAACAAAAAAGATGCAGCAATAATGTTTTTTTAAATCAATATTTTATCAACAACAACCTTGTTTAAGCACATGCATGAATGTTCTATTGTGTTTTTAACACCTGATAAAAAAAAATTGGTATTTAGGCTTACATGGAGACTTAATGACAATTTTTTGTACATGTATATTTTTTTTAACAATTTCCTGGAGATATCATTGAGGGTTTAGGAGTTTGTTTATTCCTGTCTTTTGCGCTCTTTTTGCTTGCGTATGCCTCTTCAGTTGGCGATAAGCATGGACCACTCTTTCATGTTCTTCTTCAATTATTTTCTGCCTTGCCATAGATGGCTTAGTTGTTGAGACATCAGTGTGGCCAAGCATAGAACTCAGAAGAAGACTACTGGATGCCCTCTAGAGAAATTTGCCAGACGTAAAAATATTGAAAATTTAGTGTAAAAAAAAGACAGAATAAATGAAAATGAACACACTACCATTTAGCATGTACATGTTTTATTTTATGTTGCCTTCCCAGTAATGAAGACAAGGTTTCAGATGTAGCTTACCTGAGGTTTCACAGGTGCCTTTTTTGGTTTGACAGTTAATGATGGCGGTGCCATGGCAACCTCTCCAAACTGTACTTTATCTTTAAGAAGAAAACACATAAAACATAAAAATTCAAATTGTATATAATATTAGTATAAATAATGTTAGTGTGTTTATTGTTTTAATGAGTACATGCCTACAAATGTCTTTTTTTCCACATACTCCTGTTGTTTGGCTTTTTTCTTATGCTGACTTCTTCCTTTGTTAAACCTTAATAGAAAAAAAAAACCCACAAGCAATCACAATGACTTAAGCAATAAAAACAATGGGTACAAATGTACATAAGTAGATGTAGATAACAAACCAGTATGCCACTCACTCTTTTTTTTTTATCTCTTTGTTTGAAGTTGTAGCCTTCTCTTCCATGTCTTGTTCAGGAAGTCTCTCTGGCTGGTTTTTGGTGAGAAAGAAAACGTACTGTGTTTCTTGCGACATGCGATGCAGGTATGCCTTCTCTGACTCTTGCTTTCCTCTCCGAAATTGTGGAACTCTGATATGTTCCTGCTCACAGATTTCTGTCTCTGCTTTGTGCTTATGTGCTTCAGTAAAGAAAGGACAGAAAAAAGTTACAAGTTACTACTGATAACTATCTAGTAATAACACACATAATTTGGTATGTAGGGGTACTGAGAATTAAAGAGAAACTACAGCATGTTTTGTACTTTCCACCAGTTTACATGAACCACCTTTTGCTGATCAAAGGCATTACTTATATTTTTTTACCTTTACTAAAGAGAGGAGCTTAGTTAGCATAATGACTGACTAAACTGAAACAAAGTAACTAGGCAAGCAAAGCTTTCCTGGACCACCGTTGGCTGTATAGCATTTGTCACACAAATGTCAGCAGATACATGTAGATCATAGAATGTCCCTGGTATTGCTCACTGCTTGCTACCTGAGTATAGAAGATTGAAATTTGGCTAGCTAGGCTCCTCGCACATGCAATTTTCAACAATGAGATTCAGTCAGTCCATGTGAATGAATTGTGTTACATTATATTATTTAATGCTATATTTTCAAAACCCTGAAGAAAATTTGCTCATACCAACACAGGATTGAATCCAGGTCACTGGGGTGTAAGGCAGCAACGTTGACCACTGCACTATTCTACCACACATTCTTTAATTATGTTAATTTAATAATATAGTTATGTCTTTCTGTCATCATGCTAATCCTCACAAGATTTTATAATGTAACTGGATCACGTAAATATCTCATAATTGATCACACTCACGCTATACAATTCAAACTAGTAATTAGAAACTTGTTTAAATTAAATTTAGAATAAGCAATGAAATCATGTTTTGATGAGAAATTTAATACACATTATGTTCTCTTAAATCTGACAGACAACATATTCAATTTTTTCACTGTAATAAGACAATTGTGCATGCACATTTCAACAAGGAGAATCGGTCAGTCAGCTGGCCAGTCCGTCGGTCCGTCAGTCAGTCAAAATGCCTCTTCTTGGCCAGCCCACCTGGCATTCGGGCAAAAATAAAAACGTTTTAAACCTAGCCTTAAAGATTAAGAATGAGAAAGTGACTGAGAGCCAGAGTGCTGAACATAAGAGGAAGGTTACTGGAGGAGTATTTCTTTAAAATTTTAAATACGATAAAGACCTAGTTTTTAATCGAAGCAGGGGTGGCAGATCACTGCTGCACAGAACATAAATGAAAAGATCAGTTACTAGATAACTGGGAAGCTCAGTTCCAGCTGCCTTAGTCCCTAGTAAAAAATATTTCTGTCTTCTCTGAGTCAAGTAGGATTTTAGTAGAACTTACAAAAAATCTGGTGTCTAATGTTGTTTATACATTTCTCAACTGTATTCAGCTTATGTGCTTTATGTATTTTGTATAAACTTTACCAGGTAGTCACACTGAAATATCTTTTACAAGGCCCTGGTAACTACTGTATTGGCCCAAGAACCAATAAAGTAGTTTGACCTTTGCTATAATAAAAAAAGTGTCTCATTAACAAATGAGACCAAAAAAAAATTATACTTGGTAATTTATTTATTGAGGGAAATGATGCCATATTACATATCTGTAAGTGGCAAAAGTATGTGAACCTCTTGGATTAGCAGTTAAATTGGAGGGGAATTTAGAGTCAAGTAATTTCAATCAATTGGATGACAATCAGGTGTGAGTGAGTGCCCTGTTTTAAAGAACAGGTATCTGTCCGAGTCTGTTCTTCACAACATGTGTTTGTGGAAGTGTATCATGGCATGAACAAAGGAGATTTCTGAGGATCTCAGAAAAAGAATTGTCGATGCTCATCAGGCTGGAAAAGATTAAAAAACCATTGCTAAAGAGTTTGAAGTCCACCAATTCATAGTCAGACAGACTGTGTACAAATGGAGGAAATTCAAGGCCATTGTTACCTTCCCCAGGAGTAGTTGACCAACAAAGATCACTCCAAGAGCAAGACTTGTAATAGTCTGCCACGTCACAAAGGAACCCAGGGTAACTTCTAAGGAAACTTTTAAGGAAACTCGCCAACATCCCAGAGTTGAAGTTGTTCTGTACTGAAATTCCTCCAAGACGATAAGTAGAACTGATCAACAGTTACCATAAATGTTTAGTTGCAGTTATTGCACGAGGGGGTCACACCAGATACTGAAAGCAAAGGTTCACATACTTTTGTCACCCACAGATATACAATATTGAATCATTTTCCTCCATAAATAAATGACCAAGTATAATATTTTGTCTCATTTGCTTAATGGGGTTCTCTTTATCTACTTTTAGGACTTGTGAAAAGCTGATGATGATTTAGGTCATATTTATGCAGAAATGTAGAAAACTCTAAAGGGTTCAGAAACTTTCAAGCACCACTGTATGTGTGCATTTCTTGAGTTAATACCAATTTTGGTGAAAATTTCATGTGAATAGCCTTACTGGAAATATATTCACTGAAAAACATGTTAAAGCTTTCAATACTTAATTCCTTCACTGCATATACACAAAAAAAATAACAATGGCCTAAGGATTGCCAGGTGTATCTACAAGAAAAAGAAAAAAAAAGGTTGAGTCTACTATACTGGTCCCATAATCCATACCTCTCATGATTTTCTTGAGTTTATAGGATCCCATATTCATTTTCTCTCTACTTTTCATAATTTCACGCAGTCGAAAAGGTATCTGCTCCAGATGTTCTTTCAGCTGAGGTTTCTTCAAATTCTTGCTAAAGGAAAAAAAATACTTGTGTCACACAAGCCTCAAATTTTATAAAAATAATTGCCAATAAATTTAATTAGCGATTAACTGGACCATTTTAGGTCTGGCATTTGGCACGTCACATCACTTAGATGAAAACAAGTTTCATAGATTAAAAGTTTCATCCCTCCTCTTAATGCAGATAAACTCAATCTCTACAGTGGGGAATGATTACATTTATGATGGCAAAGATGCCAACTTGCATGTAACACCAGTCCCATTCACAAAGTGAGATTTTCTCGGGATAAAATTCCATTGTGAGAAAACAACTTTTGTTATGTCAAGATCACGGGAAAACAGAAAGAAATGAATAATGCATGGCCGCTTAGGGCTTACATAGTACTGTGACCTCAGGAAAGTAGTTAAAACGGTCAACTCGGGTAAGCTAGTTGCAAGCCATTGATAAGGTAAGCCTCAACGAAGAATAAAATGTATAAACTTTTTTTGTTAGGGAGAAGTATTTGTGGATGAAATAGCAATATCACACCATCACTCACGCACACAGAGTTTGCTTGAAAGCTCATTTAAATGTGATACATATTTTAACGGGATCACATATACTTTCATTAAATCTCAAACATTTTACTTGGTGAAACGAATAGACTTTAAACTGTAAGTACAATAAATGTTGGCAGCTTTCATTTAGAAATATGGTAAGGATCAACAACATGGGGGACCTTAAAATAACTTATAGCAATCACACTAAGCTTTAGCGCTCCATTGAGTTCCATTCAAACGGCAGACGGGAAACTCAAGCTCATGCATAGAATTTTCGTACTGCACTGTGAACTCTGACCTTCGTAATCGTATCACGTGAAGACGTGTAACCAATAAATGATCGCGACGTCACTGTGTGACCTTTTTAGTAAACAA